>NC_057809.1:102880812-103100007 GCF_018294505.1 Triticum aestivum
TGAGGATTTGGGGGGGGGGAGAGGCGGGATGAAGCAGGGAGAGTGAGAATTTTGGGTTAAGTGGACGTAGCAGTGGCGCGTTTAGACAAAACGCGCTGCTACTACCTTCACTAGCTGTAGCGGTTTAGATAAAATGCGCTGCTACTACCTTCACTAGCAGTAGCGGTTTAGATAAAACGCGCTGCTATTACCTTCACTAGCTGTAGCGGTTTTATAAGGAAATCGCTACTGCTAGCTTGACTGTAGCTGTTTTATAAAGAAATCGCTACTGCCAGTTTTCCTTTTTTTTCCTTTTTTTCTCCCACTTTTATTTCCCAAGAGTAGTGAACGAAGGGAAGGCGATATATATTACATCATTTGACGGTTAAATATGTATACAAAATAGGAACATATATATTACATCATTGGACCCATGCATAATAATGGCTAAGTGTGTATACAAAATAGGAACATATATATATATATATATATATATATATTGCATCATTTGACCGATAACATACGGTTCCTCAGCGCTGACGCTTTCGTTTTTGAGTCAGCTTCTTTCCCTTCTTGTTCGTTGAAGAATAATTGAGCCCCTCATTGTGACTTTGCCTTTTCCATGGAGTGTGATTTTTTTAGGTAATGTAGTATTGATTCTTCTTTTGACATATACTTTATCATCATCGTCATCTTCCCTCATTGGGTTGTCGTACTGATCATAGTCTTCCTCGTTGGCGACTCCATCCATTCCAATGATGTTCCTTTTGCCTCTTCTCACGACAACACGACTGGGATTGCATGGGTCGGTTATGAAGAAGCATTGTGTCACGTGCTTAGCGTGTACCCATGTCTCGTTTTTGGCGATAGCGTTCATGGTAGCGCTCTTGGCGTCGGGTATAGTCATGGTAGTGAAAATCCGGTTTTCTCTTTCGACATTCTTAGCCCATCTAACACGGAACATCGTCATGTTGTGCAGTCTAGAGTAGTCAAGCTCCTAGATCTCCTCGACCCTTCCATAAAATCGTTCAGTTGCGCCGTTGTCACTGCCGGTCATGCATTCCATCGTCACCCCTGAGTTGTGATCATCACTGTCCATATCTTTGGCCTCCGTGTAGAACGTGTATCCGTTGATATCATATGCCTAATAGGTTACGAGGTTGGGCGAGGGGCCATGTGCTAAGGTGTATATGAGCAATCCGTCCTTAGAGCCCTCCTCCGGGGGATTAGCAATAATATGCTCTTTGAACCAATGCAGGAAAGTGGAGTTATGCTCTCTAGTAACTTCGGCGTCCGTCCTACATACCCCCCGGTCATGATACTTCTTTGCGATAATTTCTTTGTGTAGTGCCACGAAAGGATCTACCTTGTCTAGGTGTTGTAGCACTACCAAGTTTGCTCTGTCAAAGTTGCTGCGTCGATCTGAGTATGCCACGTGCAGTTCCCTGCGACAGTTGCAGTGACCTTCTCCTTTGAGCCTCCCATCATGCTTGTTAACGGGCAAACCAACACTAACACCAGGCGGCTGGTCTGCGCCATATAGAAAATTCTCACAGAAAGAGATGCACTCTTGTGTCACATAGCCCTGAACGATGCTTCCATCCGGCCGGGACATGTTACAAACGAATCCTTTGATGATCCCATTCATCCTCTCAAACGGCATCATGTTGTGCAGGAATGATGGCCCCAGGTCTATTATGTCATCCACAATATGGACACACAGATGCACCATCACGTCAAAGAACGCGGGCGGGAAGTACATCTCAAGCTCATTCAGTATCACAACGATCTCTTCCTGTAGCCTTTGGAGCTGCTTCACACTGATCGACTTTCGAGAGATGACGTCGAAAAAGTTGCAGAGACCAATAAGTGTGTCACGGACGTGCTTGCCCATTATCCCTCTAAGGGTAACAGGTAGTATCTGCGTCATCATCACATGACAGTAATGGGACTTCATCCCGCTGAACCTTTTCTTGTCTATGTCTAGATATCTGTTTATCTTGCCACAGTAACCAGAACTAACTTTGACTCCGGTAAAGCACTTAAAGAATTGATCGATCTCAGCCTGACTTAAGGTGAAGCAAGAAGGGGGGCAATAATCCTCTTTCTTTATTTTCTTTGCCTTCTTCTCCCGTGCCTCTGTCTCTGTCTCTGTCTCGTCTAACATTTTACGGGGCGGCATGTGCAGATCTTCCCTGATTTTCAAATCTTGCAAGTCTTTTCTTGCCTCTGGCCCATCCTTGGTCTTATCCAGCATGTTCATCAGTGTTGCGAGCAAGCTCTCAAGGACATTCTTACAGATATGCATTTGATCAAGGCAATGAGGTGTATCGAGTTTGTGCCAGTACTCCCAAGTCCCAGAACACAGACCTCGTCTTCCATACCATCAGCAGCGGCTCCGGCGCCTTTCTCATCGTCTTTCCCAACGCGGGGCACTCCTTCCAGTTTTTCAACAGCTCATCGATTCGGCACCGCTCCGCTTACGTGGAGGTCCTCGATGCTTAGCGTGACCATTGAATATATCTCCACGGTTTCTCCACGGGTCATCCTGTTCGAGCCATCTTTGATGCCCCATGTACACGATTTTCCCAGACCTGCCATCTTTCCTTGACGTTAGCTACTGAGACATTGTATCATCCATGCACCGCGTGCATCCGCAATATCCATGGCACCCCTAGCCTGCCACATATCAGTAACCGAGATAGTCCTGCACTGTCGTGATCAGCGTGGCTCTCATGTTGAAATACTCGCCTTTGCTGGCGTCCCATGTCTTGGCCGGTGTTTTCCATAACGTGTCAAACTCCTCTTGAAGTAGCCCCAGATACAAATTAATATTATTTCCTGGTTGTTTCGGCCCTTGAATAAGCATGCTCATGTGAATGTACTTTGATTTCATGCACAACCAGGGGGGAGGTTGTACATCCATATAAACACGGGCCATGTGCTATGGTTGGTGTTCTGGTTGCCAAACGGATTCATGCCATCGGTACACGCGCCAAGCACGGTGTTCCTTGCATCACATTCAAAATACCGATAGAAGTTGTTCAACGCTCTCCACTGGCTTCCATCCTTGACGTGTCTCAGCTTCGGATCATCTCCATCGTTGGGCTTCTTCCTCTCCGCGTGCCAGCGCATTAGCTTTTCTTCCTTGGGATCTACAAAATACCTCTGGAGACGGGGAGTGATCGGTAAGTACCATACCACTTTCTGGGGACATTTCTTCCCGGCCTTCTTGTATCGAGAAGCATTGCACGCCGGACAGCTTGTTTTTTCTGCGTGCTCCTTCCGATAAATTATGCAATCATTGATGCATGCATGGTATCTAACGTGTGGCAGATCAAGAGGGCACACGATCTTCTTGGCCTCATCAACACTACTAGGACATAGATTACCCGCGGGAAGAACATCCTTTAGGTACTTGAGATGCTCATCGAGGCTAGTGTCGGTCCATTTGTTTTTAGCCTTCGTATTCAGGAGTTGGAGCGTGAAACTCAAGCGGGTCACCTCAGGATTGCAACCATCATACAATGGAGTGTTCGAGTCTACCACCAGTTGCTCCAGCTGAGCCTCCTCTCTAGAAGCAGCTCTCTCAGTACTCGTCTCCTTGCAAAACAATGCTTGAACATGAGGGTCCCGCACCATTGAACTTAGTACCGACGAACTCTGCTGCGTGGAGTCCATGTCGTTCTCTCTGCCGCCATGTCCGGCCCCTTCTCCGCCGCCATGTCCGGCCTGTTCCCCGCCGCCATTATCGATCATCTCTTCGTCTTGCCCCGTGTCATCATTGCCTGCCCCGTCGGCATCCTCAACATCGTCATCCTCATCTTCAATTATCCATCGAGTATAGCCATCCATGAAAACAGTCATGAGCAGGTGCGCTTCGACACGACCATCGTCATGGGGGTCGAGCCAAACTATTCCTTTGCATTTTCGACACAGACATAAAACCTTTGTCTGGTTATTTTCTATCATGTCCTGCACCGCTGAACGCAACCACCTGTCCACCATCGTTCCACTGACCATCGTCAACTTTGCACGGTAATAATAAAAAATTGATTATAAAAATGCGTGCATGCATCAAAGTCATACAAAAATTCGGCATGACCTTCCTTAAAAATAGGACATATATAGATCTAGAGTTTGCCCGGAATTCGCCGAAACGGAAATAAATCGACATTTCGGCAAAACATAGGCAACTCAAAAGCACAATTTGGCATCAACTCATGCCACACACACAATTTCCATAAACATATCACACACACATAAACATATTTCCATTTTGCAAAAGCATGAAATTTTAATCACATATATCTCGAGATCGAGCACACGGTGGAGATGATGATGTAGGGAGATCAAAAGTGCACAAAGCTCTTCTTGACAAAGATAGATCTAGTTAGGGTGCAAATAGGTCACTTAACTAAATGCTACATCTACCTAGCTACCTAATTTGGGAGGAGACAACTTCAACTAGTGTAGGGGGAGGGAAAAAGAGAAAGGAGATGCATTAATGGAGGTGGTGTAGTTAGGTAGGAGTAATGAAGAGAGAGAAAGGTAGGTAGAAGAGGGAGAGTAATGGGGGAGAAGTATTGAGGAAGAAGAAGAGTGAGAGTGGGAGAGGTAGGGGAAAGGGAGAGGAGGGTGTCATGGAGTTGACACGGCAGATGTCCTAGAGCAAGGACTTAGTCGTAGGGCCATCGCACTAGGAAGCTTAAAGGGGTTAATCGGGACAAAGGACACACGAGAGAGTTTTTATACTAGTTCGGCCCCTCACGATGAAGGTAAAAGCCTACGTCTAGTTGGGATTGGTATTGCTGAAGTTTCAATCTCCAAGGGGCTCAACTCGCCGGCTTGGTTATCGATTTGGTTCTTTCTTGCCCTAAGCCGCCACCAGGTCGTCCCCTTATATACATGGGTTGACGCCTGGTGGCCTATAGAGTCCCGGCCGGCTCATAATCGTGTCCGGCTTGGTGACTTCCTTTACATGCCTTTTCTTACAAGTCTTTCCTTACATACGGCGGTTTACAATATCGGGCCTTAAGCCGGCCCCAGGCCTTTGGGCTTTCTATATGTTTAATAAACTATCATCTTGAATGTATATTGGGCTTCTTATGTAACCCACCATTAGGGCTGACCCGGCCCCTCCTGGGCAGGTCATTCTGGTAGTAATATCCCCAACATTAGGCCCCAGATTGACTTTGAACTTTGTTCTTTGTCAATCTTCAACACTTAGATGAAATCCATCTTCTGTCTAAAAAGCTCTGTAACCCGCCGTGACATCATCTTTTGAAAACACAAAGAACTTTCATGACGTCATCTTCCAACGGATCTTTTATCTTTAATGCTTCCCGAGAATGGAGGCGTCTGTATAGCTGGATAACCATTATTTGGTTCTCCTTTGATTTTCGCGCCCGTATGTTTGCATCTGCCCTTATAAATAGGCTCGCGACTGGTTTTTCTCATTCTCCCCTCTTCTTCATCTTCTTCCTCTCGCAATCTCCGCTGGTGCTCGAGCTCCTCCGCCACCGTAGTGCCCATCATCGTCCTCGAGCTTGGCCGCTGCATCACCCTAAACTGTCCAGATAAACGGCGACGACCCTCCGCAGCCAATCCGCATCCGTAAGTCTTGCCTTCTCAAACTTTTTAGATCTGCATTAGGGCTTGCGAGTTCATCGGTGTTCTTCACCATTCCTTATGAACCTTTCTGGTAGTTCTTCCTCCGCAGCCTCTCTTGATCCAAAAAGGAGACATAACTCACATGGTAGTTGTTTTGCATCCATTTTTGATAGCAGTAGATCCCTTTTTCTTGTATAGACGCTTCGTTATAGCTAACGAACCCATCTGTACTAGTTTTTTTAGGTCTGGAATATTTTTCTTTTTAGAACGACCATTTGATCCAAAATAATAATGACAGCTTGGTAAAACTTGTTTATGCCAACACTTAGTTGAATCTGCTTTCTGAGAAAATCTGTAGTCATGGCGGCTTACCGCTCCGGCTTTCTTTTCCTTATATGTCATTAGCCCTTAGTTAAGCCGCTATTACTTGCTTTACATCCTCAACCTTTAACTGTTAACCTGACCGTAAACTGAACCAGCATGTTGTTATTTCTTTTTCAGTTCCTTGCACATCATGCCGTCAAAGACACCCACCATCTGTAATTGGGTCCCCTCAACCATAACTGAGGATCGTTTAAAAGAGTTCTTCCTCATTGGGTTTCTGCCCTCAAAAAGCATCATGTCTTATCGTGCTCCTGACCCGGAAGAAGAATGACCCAATCCAAAAGATGGCGAAGTAATCGTCTTTACTGACCACATGAACCGTGGCTTCTCACTGCCCGGTTCAAAGTTTTTCAGAGAAGTTCTTCACTTTTTCAAACTCCATCCTCAGGACATTGGGCCCAATTCTATATCCAATATTTGTAACTTCTAAGTGCTCTGTGAGGTATATCTTCAGCAAGAGCCGACTGTGGAATTATTTAGGGTATACTTCTATCTGAACCGGTAGAATGAGTGCACCAACGGCCTTAGCTTAGAGCTTGGAGGCATCTCAATTCAGCACCGGCAGGGTGCTGTTTTCCCTCTCATAGTTTTACCAAGTCACCCAAAGGACTGGAACCAAACTTGGTTCTACTGTCAGGACATCTCACCCGCCAATGAGAAACCACTGCCGGGTTACCGCCCCGATCGTCTTGACTCCAAGTTCGCACTGCCAGATAAACTTACCGTTGCTGAACGCAAGAAGCTGCTTCCATCTATCAGAAGAATCAACGCTTTTTTGGGGAACGGTTTAACCGGAGTCGATCTAACCCGCTGCTGGATCTCATGGCGGATTATTCCATTAATCTGTCGCTCAAAATTGATGTATGAATATGGTGGAGGCGCGGACGACTCTCTCCGTCATACCCCGGTTCAACTAACCGAGGAGGACATTGTCTCAATGTCAAACCTTTTGGTGAATGGGAAGTATGAAGATTGTAGTATTGCTGGGTTAAATCCCTTCTGTAAACTTAACCCGGTACCAGAAGTAAGGATACTCTGATCTTTTTCCCTTTGTATTTTGTCCAGCCGTATTGTTTATCACTGATCCTTCCTCTTGTCTTTGTAGGCCAACTCTGACTTTTGGAAAGTGAAATATGATCATGAAGCTTCCAAGAAGGAGAAACTCGCTGCCATGAACGCCAAGAAATCGACCCGGAGATCGAAGAAGAAAAAGAAGACCACTGCTGAAGATTTAATGAAACTTGATGACACGTCTGACTCGGAGGTAGCCCTTGATTCCCTTGGCTAATTTTTTAACAATCTTATTGACACTGATCCTTACCAGGATGACACTGGGGCCAGTCAGGCCGGGGAAGCAGAGGTAACTATCATTTCCTCCGACTCAGAGCCCTTACCAAGACACAAAGTTCGACGAGTGATCCATAAAGTAAGGTTTTCTAACCCCTTAGCTCACTTGGATCCCAACTTTCATTTGAAAAAGTAGCAACATGAAAGCCGCCGTGAAGTTGGGATTGAAGATGAACTGGCTGTCGTCCTTCAACAGACCCCTCGGAAACGCCCAAACGAGGTTTACTTATTGTTGTTTTAAACTCATTTTAATGAATCCTGCTCCTTGTATTTCTTTTAACTCTTTTCTTTTATCCTTTCAGGAGGTGTCTCATTCTTCAGGCGACTCATCACAGACACAATTTCCGGCTTTCAAGACTGCTCCTGGGTGATCAGAAATCCTCCTTTCTTCTGGGTTGCTCAATTGTATGTTTATGCTGACAACCCTGCAATATTTTTCCTTAGTGGCCAGGCTAAATCCAAGAAGACGAAGGCGGCTAAACCGGCAGAAGACCTGCCAGCATTGTTGAGGAAATCATTAACTGGTAGCTGCTTGGTTGGCTAGCGAGTAGGGGATTAATCGGCTAATCGGCAAGTTAATCGGCCATTTAATCAATTGATCAGACGATTTTTTGGTTTATCGGCTACTCGGTGACCCTATGAGTAGGGATTAATCGGCAAGTTAACTAGTTAATCGGATGAATTCTTGAACAGGGCCCGCTAGTGCTAGCATCTGAACCAGCTAGGCCGCCTTCTCCATTGGCTAACGCTCCAGAACACCCGCCTATTGACAAGGCAAACCCTCCTGAGCCGACTTTTGACGAAGCCATTATGAATCCTTCTACGGCTGGACCGTCAAGCTCAACTGACCCGCCATCTCCACCTTCTCAAGATGTTCAAATTACTAGGAGCCGCTTTGTTGAGCCGGGGAACCCAACGGTGTTGGCTCGGTGCACAGCAAAGCAAGAAGCATTGGAGAGGCAGAAGGTTCACTTTGATGTTGCCAACTATGACCGTCTCAATGCCAGTGATATCTTATCCGGCTATCTCAGTCATGTACACTCCAGTCGTGAGTCTGAGACCGAGATGGTCAAGCAGCTTCAGTTGAAATATGAGGTACGTTGTTTCCGGTTTACTAATATTCCTTCAGCCCCCAAGTCTTCAGATTATGAGAGAAACAGAATAACCTGTAGACTTCAAATATAGGCCGAGACTTTGACCTCTGAATCTTTGCGTGATATTGATAGAACAAAACTTCACCCATAGTCCCCAAGGACCGGTTCATTTTGATCATTAATGAATCGGTACTTTAGGATTTAAAACCGTCTTCAAAGTACTTAACACTCCGGCTTAACCTTGATAAACTTGCTGAACTGCATACATTAGCCCCCAAGTGCCAAGTGATGTTACTTTGTAAGGGACTTGGGACTTTAAATATGTTTGTAGAGTCGTAAAATTTTGATTTGGCATACATTAGCCCCCAAGTGTCAACTGGTTTATTCGTAAAGTACTTGAGACTTGGATCCTGAATTGGATATTTGAATTTGAAACCAAGTCTTGACTTATCTGAACATTTCACAGAATGCCTTGTTTGAATTGAACTCTCAATTGACTGACGCAAAGACCCGGCTAGTGAGTCAGGAGTCAGAAATCAAATCTTCCACCTCCAAACTGCAAATAAGCCTTTCTGCAACGGAAAATTTGAAGATCAGCTTTGCTGCCAAGGAGAAGACTTGGGAAAATGAGAAAACACTTCTGACCCGATGAGCTGAGACAACCGAAACAACTCTGAAAGAAATTTGAATAGAGTTGAACGGTTTAAAGGGCCGGGTGTCTCAGATGGTCGCTGCTATCTTTGGTAAGCTGCCTGATTTGACCTTTCATATATTTTTTGCCAAACTGGAGTATAATCCGCCAACTGACTCTGTTAAAAATATATGCAGGTCCGCGAAGTAAGAATCTGAGCCAAGACCCGTTGATTAAGCTGAAGGCAGTATACACTTTAGTTGAACAATTGTATATCGGCGCACAACGGGCTCTGGCTGCCATCTCTCCCGCTAATCAAGGTCCTAACCGGCTCAGCGACGTCCTGAAGAAGCTGTCCATCCTTCCTGCCAGGTTCCAAGAAGTAAAACGCTCCTGCGCGTGAGCCGGAGCATTGACTGTCCTAAGCCACTCCAAAGCTTGGGTGCCAGACCTAGACCCGGCGGGCGTAGCAAGGGGCTATCCTACCGTGAAGGAGGACGGTCTCCTTTTGATCAGGATGACTTCATAGCCTGCATCCGCGAAGTCCGGCCTTAGGCGACTAGTCTTGGACATGACACCAATGTGGACAAGTACCAGCCGGGTTTTGATAGTGAGAATAAGAAGATGGCCCCTCCCTCATATAAAGTAACAGACTTGATCCCACCAGTGAGAGAAGATACATTTGCCCTGGAGGTTGACCCGGTCGGCCTAATTGACGACGAAGCCAAATTTGTCGCCATGAACGGCTTTGATTGGTCAAAACCCAACTTCCAGCAGACTCAAGATGGTGAACCGGCGAGGGAGGGACAATGATCATCTTCATGGTCTTATAAAGCCTTGTAATAACTTAGCTGTTAAAACTTCACATGTTTGCTTATGCCATCGCGCATAAAATACTTATATGTGACTCTATGTTTCCAGATGCCAATGTTTAATGCTTGCTTATGCATCATTTAATGATTATCTCTGCAATGTTTGAACTCTGTTCCTTGATAAAAAGAGAGACAAATATAAATTCGAATTTTTTAGTTAACGCAGTAGGTAAGCGTGTATAAGTAATGACCATAACTTATCCCTTTTGATCCTTAGATCGCCGGTTTAAATAATCCAGGTGATTGAATTTGATAACTCAACATTTATGAAAAGCTAATGCTTCTTGAATACTCAATGATCATTATACCTTAGTAGCTCATACCTTTTGATCCTTGAACCGCCGGCTTGAATGACCTGGGCGGCTGTGTTGTCCAATAATTGAGCCGGTGAAGAATACCAGGCTAATTTATTTGTAATATTGAAACAACAACAAACTAAAAGGCAAGCAATAAATAACAAGCATAATTGTAGTCTTGTACTCAAAAAGGTTGGGGGTTTATGATTCGAATACGACCAGTAAACTGGACCAAAGAACTTAGGCTAAGGTTTGAATACGACCATATAGCCCCCAGTGGTTTTGGCATTGCGCCGATCAAGAGGGTCACAGCTATGTTCTCTTTGGTTCGAATTCGACCTATGTTTGAACAGGAAGCCCCCAAATGACCTTGAGAGGTTTTTAACGACCCTGATTCGAATACGGTCCAAGACGGACTCAAAGGGGTTAAGCTATGATTCGGATACGATCAAGAAGCCCCCAGTGAGTTTTGGCCTTGAGCCGATCAAGAGGTTAGGACAGCTATGTTCTCTTTGGTTCGAATACGACCTATGTTTGAACAGGAAGCCCCCAAGTGACCATGAGATTTGCAGCTAGATTCGGATACGATCATAAGCTGGACCAAAAAGGTTAAACTTGATTCAAATATGATCAGCTCTTTAATAGCCATTTGTAAATAAGCAATAATAAAGATGCATAGTCTGTGAAAAAAAGAGACCGATGGTCTTACTTTATTGCTTATCATAATATATACAACGTGAACGTATGTACATGATGAGAGCCGGTGGCTCAGGTGTAATATGGCCGAAGTTGAGCAATGTTCCATGGCCGGCGGGTCTCCTCTTCTGACTTACGTGAGTCTGCATGCTCTCGAACGTCAATGAGGTACTATGACCCATTGTTTAAATTTGTACTGACCACAAAGGGTCCTTCCCAAGGTGGGGATAACTTGTGTGCATTTGAAAGATCCTGGATGAGCCGGAGCACCAAGTCGCCTTCCTAAAAAGTCTTGGACTTAACCTGGCGGCTGTGATAACGACGCAGGTCCTGTTGATAAATTGCTGACCGGGCCGCTGCTAAGTCTCTTTCTTCATCCAACAAGTCAAGTGCATCCTGTCTGGCTTGTTCATTATTAGCTTCAACATAAGCCGCCACACGGGGCGAGTCATGACGGATGTCACTAGGCAATACTGCTTCTGCTCCATAAACCATGAAGAAAGGTGTGTAACCCGTAGACCTATTGGGCGTAGTATTGATACTCCATAATACCGAGGGTAATTCCTCTACCCAACAACCCAGCGTTCGTTGTAAAGGAACTATAAGCCAGGGTTTGAGCCCTTTCAAAATTTCCTGATTGGCTCTCTCAGCTTGACCATTGGATTGAGGGTGAGCTACAGAAGAAACATCAAGCCGGATGTGTTCTCGTTGACAAAATTCCTCCATATCTCATTGGGATAGATTAGTGCCATTGTCAGTGATAATACTGTGTGGAAACCCAAAACGGAAAACCACTTTTTTCATGAACTGAACCGCCATGGCTGCATCACATTTACTCACAGGCTCTGCCTCAACCCACTTGGTGAATTTATCAACTACCACCAGGAGATGTGTCTTTTTATCCTTAGATCTTTTGAAAGGTCCCACCATGTCAAGCCCCCAGACCGCAAACGGCCAAGTGATTGGAACCATCCGAAGCTCTTGAGCCGGCACATGCGCTCGTCGTGCAAATTTTTGACATCCATCACATCTACTGACCAGATCTTCTGCATCAGCGTGAGCTGTCAACCAGTAAAAACCGTGACGAAACGCCTTGGCCGCTAAAGATTTTGACCCGGCGTGATGACCACAATCGCCTTCATGGATCTCACGAAGGATTTCTTGACCTTCTTCGGGGGAAACACACCGCTGAAATGCTCCGGAAACACTGCGGTGATATAATGTGACGCCCGGATATTTAAGCTACTGTAACCCTCCACTAATGTTGCCACATCACCACGATTACTGTTGCTAAACTCGCGTTAATTCAAACAGCGTTCGAATTCAAATTTAAATTCCAAGTCAAAATATTATTTCTTCAAACTGTAAAACAAAAATGTTCGTGGTGTCACATTTATTCAGTATTAAATTGTGATGAGTTAACCAACCTCATTTGAATTATTAAAAATGCCCTCATAAAATTATATAGTGGTCCAATAGCATATTAAATGACTTATTCAATTTCTAAAATGCCCGAACAATTCCTTTGGCTCAAAAACTTTTTATGCAACACCACAATGTTGTTCTTGAAGTATGAGCCAGATTTCAAGTTTAACTAAGTTCTTTTACTATTGCATTTAAATAAAAAATGGAGAAATAAATAAAAGAAAAGAATCAAAGAATAAAAAGATAAAACAAAGCCTCCCCTCCATTGGGCCACCCGGCCCATCTACCTAGCGGGCCGGCCCACCTGCTCCTGCTGCCCCCTCCGCTCTGTTCACGGGGGATCGTGGACAGAGCCGATGCGTGCCATGGCCGCGGCCATCGCCGTGGAGGCCATCTGCCGACTCCCCCCGCCTATAAGGCCGGCGCCCCCTTCCTCGGTGAACCCTAATCTCCCACTAGCCCCCTCTCTCCCTCGTCGCCCTCTCTCTCGCCCAGAGCCGCTCGGCACCAGATCGCTACCGTCGTCACCCCGTCATCACGGCCGGCGTGGCCGTCGGCCACCCTTCACCGCATCTCTGTGTCGAGAGGCTCCTGCCGCCTCGCCCTCGCTCTCCTTTGGCGCGGAGCGGAGCCGGGAGGCTCCTCCAATGGCGCATGAACCGGAAGCTCGCCATCCTCATCTTCTTCTACCTTCGGCCGTTGCAACGCCGTCGTCGATCCGCTCGCCTCCGGTCCTCTCCGACTACAACGAGCACGCCAAGCACCCCGCTGTGAGGCCCTCCCCCGATCCCCCCGTTTTTCACTTCGATCCATTTGTTGGCGGCCATCACCATGCTCGTTCGTGGCTGCCATGGCCGGAGCATGTGCTCCCATGACCCTTGCCGCGCGCTGCCTGCATCGGGGCCATACCCTGCTCGCCCTCCCTGCGTGCGCTGCGCGCGCCTCCGCGTGTGTGCCCACGCGCCCTAGCCTCGCGCCGCTCACTGCCACTGCTCGCTGACTGCTGTTGATGCTGCTAGCTGCTGCCCTTGCCTCTGCTACTTGCTACTGCGGTTGTTTGCTGCTCTACTGAACCTACTATTACTACTAACTACTGTAGCTGCTACTATGGTTAGTTTTACAAATATTACATCAAGTAACCCCCTCAGCAGCCCCTAAACTCCGGTTAAACAACTACTAACAGGCCAAAAATAAATATAAGTAGAATGTACACTTGACAAACTTCATAATACTCCACTGGACCAAATTCATTTGATGCATGGTTTAAATCCTACAAAAATCACAAAATGCTATCTTTTCTTAACCTTGGCATTGTGTGTACGTGTGTGTTCTGTGTGTGGTGGCCGGCCGGCTCTCTCCGTTAGCTAACTAGTACTCCTACTAGTTAGTCTAATCAGTGGTTAGGTATAGTGCAAATGACAGGTGGACCCCCCACTAAATATCCACTTAAAAAGAAAATGCAAGATATGTGTGAATGACACCTGGGCCCCATCTACAGTTTTGACCAGTCAACAGTCAACAGTTGACTGTTGACTGCACTGTTGACCCCACTGTCAGCCTCCGATGGCCCTGCTGTGTGCACTCTGCTGGGTGCATATAGCAATTTCCCCTTTTATTTCGAATTAATAATAATTTTGAAATATTGTTAAAACTTTGAAAAATCATAGAAAATAATGCGTAACTCCGATGGAAAACTTTGTACATGAAAGTTGCTCAGAACGACGAGACGAACTCGAATACGCAGCCCGTTCGTCCGCCACGCATCCCTAGCATAGCGAACACGCAACTTTCCCCCTCTGGTTCATCTGTCCGAAAACGCGAAACACCGGGAATACTTTCCCGGATGTTTTCCCCTTTCACCGGTACCACCTTGTACCATGTTAGGGCACGCCTAGCATCACGCTTTGTCTTGTCATGCATCGTCATGCATATGTTTGCTTAATATTTATTGGTTCTTCCCCCTCCTCTCTCGCTAGACACCGAGACCGACGCTGCTGCTACCCAGTACGACTACGAAGTTGACGACCCCTCTCTCTTGCCAGAGCAATCAGGCAAGCCTCCCCCTTTAATCACCAGATATCGCCTATTCTTCTCTACTGCTTGCATTAGAGTAGTGTAGCATGTTACTGCTTTCGGTTAATCCTATTCTACTGCATAGCCTGTCATTGTTGCTACAGTCGTTACCCTTACCTGCTATCCTACTGCTTAGTATAGGATGCTAGTGTTCCATCAGTGGCCCTACACTCTTGTCCGTCTGCCATGCTATACTACTGGGCCGTGATCACTTCGGGAGGTGATCACGGGCATATACTATATACTTTACACTGTTACATTACGTGTGATACTGTTCGGAGAATGGGGATGACGGGGCAGGTGGTTCCACCTAGGTAGTGGTGGGCCTGGGTTCCTGACGTCCCCCGACTGTTACTTTGTGGCGGAGCAACAGGGCAGGTTGAGACCACCTAGGAGAGAGGTGGGCCTGGCCCTGGTCGGCATTCGCGGATACTTAACACGTTTAACGAGATCTTGGTATTTGATCCGAGTCTGGCCACTGGCTTATACACACTAACCATCTACGCGGGGACAGTTATGGGCACTCGACGTCGTGGTATCAGCCGAAGCCTTCGCGATGTCAGCGACTGAGCGGCGCGCGCCGGATTGGATTGGAACGCCTGCTAGGCTAGGTCTGCTTCCGGCCGCGTTCGCAACGTGCAGGTGTGCAAAGGGCGATGGGCCCAGACCCCTGCGCCATAGGATTTAGACCGGCGTGCTGACCTCTCTGTTGTGCCTAGGTAGGGCTGCGACGTGTTGATCTTCCGAGGCAGGGCATGACCCAGAAAAGTGTGTCCGGACAAAGGGGATCGAGCGTGTTGGGAAATATGGTGCACCCCTGCAGGGAAGTTGATCTATTCGAATAGTCGTGTCCCTCGGTAAAAGGACGACCCGGAGTTGTACCTTGACCTTATGACAACTAGAACCGGATACTTAATAAAACACACCCTTCCAAGTGCCAGATACAATCGGTGATCTCTCTCTCACAGGGTGACGAGGGGAGGATCATTGGTTAGGATTATGCTATGCGATGATACTTGGTGAACTTACCTTCTGCTCTCTTCTACATGCTGCAAGATGGAGGTGGCCAGAAGCGTAGTCTTCGATAGGACTAGCTATCCCCCTCTTATTCCAGCATTCTGCTCAGTCCACATATGATACCCTTATTCCATTTGATACCAATGCATACATATGTAGTGTAGCTCCTTGCTTGCGAGTACTTTGGATGAGTACTCACGGTTGCTTTGCTCCCTCTTTTCCGCCTTTCTATACCCCAATGCTGCGACCGGACGATGGAGTCCAGGAAGCAGACGCCACTGTTGATGACGACTACTACTACTCGGGAGGTGCCTACTACTACGCGCAGCCCGCTGGCGACGACCAGGAGTAGTTAGGAGGATCCCAGGCAGGAGGCTTGCGCCTCTTTCGATCTGTATCCCAGTTTGTGCTAGCCTTCTTAAGGAAAACTTGTTTAACTTATGTCTGTACTCAGATATTGTTGCTTCTGCTGACTCGTCTAGGATCGAGCTCTCGTATTCGAGCCCTCGAGGCCCCTGGCTTGTAATATGATGCCTGTATGACTTATTTATGTTTTAGAGTTGTGTTGTGATATCTTTCCGTGAGTCCCTGATCTTGATCGTACACATTTGTGTGCATGATTAGTGTACGGTCAAATCGGGGGCGTCACAAGTTGGTATCAGAGCCGACTGCCTGTAGGAATCCCCCTTCCACCCTCCTTGGCCGAAGTCGAGTCTAGATATTACAAAACTTTTACTAACATGGCTGTGCGCCTTACGGGCTCACGTCGCCATTGGGTGGTATTAGGATCTTTTATTCCTCGACCTATACTCTGTGACTCTGCCCTCTCTTCTATTCGGGTTAAAATGAATTTACTAACTCTAACTCTAGGTTCTCGTAACCACTTCGTCCCGGAGAGCCCTTAGCACAGATGATCGCGTGCTGCACCGAAGGATTCCGAAGATACTCTCCGATGTTCACTCGAGACTTGGTGTCCGTTGCTTTTTCAATTCCCTACCACTGAAATATCCCTATGGATAAATACATACATCTGTCGTTCTTACTGTTGTTCCAAGTTGATCTTGTCACTACAAGATATTCTGAAATTCTCTCTATTGATCCGAGAATACTTTGTGCCTACTGCCTTACAGTTCATTTCCACCTAAATACCCCTACGGATAATTTCTCGCCCTTATCGACTATCCACTCATCCCCAGTTGTTCATGTGTTTCACAATGGTCTTCGAAATACTATTTGATCCTCCAAAATTCCTCAGTAGCTTATTGCTCTGCAATACTTGTCTGCTTGCATTATGAATGATTTCCATATGTCTGGCAATATTCGTTAGTATCCTTAGACACCGTCATTTTGATCCTATTGGTTCAACATGAGTGTGAATGCACGCAATCATCAGTTGATCCTTTTCAATTATCTTTCTGGCTCAGACGTCATTTGTGAACATGAGCTTGTTCTCGACCAATCTGTTTGCCGTCAATTGTACCCTTAGGTCTATTTAACTTATCCACCCTTGATCAGAGCGTCTGCTTCTGATCATTCTTTTTGGAAATCATAATTCCTTTGATATCTAAGCATCGAATCATTCAGATGTTCTAAAATCTGATGCCCTTGCATCCTTTCTTCAACTGGTTGTGTGCCGATGCTCACATCAGCTCCGTTATGGACCGTCAGATCATTTATTGGATTATTATTCGACAGTGTCCTCCTTATTCAATAACCTTGTGAGCCTTTCCTCGGATACATAATGCTTTTGGTAAATTGTATCCTCTATTTTCTCAACCATGCTCTGTTTCCGAGCTAGTGGTATTTACGATTGAAGCTTGTGGTATATGTTTCCATGATACCCTGACGGGTTGAACCTATGCCTTTCGCAAACCGTATGAACCCGAAAGTTTTCACGAGTCATACTCTTCTGTTGTTTCGCCAGATAAAATTTCTACACTACAACTTCATCAAAAGCGAGAAGTAAAATGAAAGGTTATGCATTGAAGAAGTGGGAGTCGACATTGAGCCTTTGCGTTCATGCCCATGGACCCGATGTGGAACTTATCATCGAAGCTTCTTGTAAATGATAACAATCCCCTTGTTATAAGTTCGTCATGTATCTATGTTTGGTCCTTTGCAATCATGGTTTCGACCATATTTTCTCCTTAATACCATTTCTCGGACAAGTTGAAGCACTTGTCTTCTGCAGATCATTGCACCTGTCCAACCTTTACTTTGATATACCGTCGAGTATTACACTACGATATCTCAAGATTATCATGGAACTTCATAACCTCTTATGAGTTCTTCATCAGGTGCTACCTTCTCACTGATTCCAATTTTTCATGGGCTCTGAGTTACTAAACACTCAAAGACACCGATAACTGACTCAAGTCTGCACCATGATTAAACAACTCTTGATAACCTTCATTACTTACGAGTTTGAACTCGATCACATCATTCCTAGCCTGGTTGGCTATATCCTTGTCGTGCCGATTTTAACTGTGCTACCTAGTCCTTCTTCCTGGAGCACAATTTTTGATGATGAGCTAAGCTTACGTCGATTTTCCTCATCATATCATTTTGCCTTGGACAACAATCTTGATTTTGAGTTTGTGTCATATATGTGGTTCCAATAATCTTTCGCTACATCAGTCATGTTGCTTGATGTAGTCGTTGTTTGATTGCTTCTTCGTGGAGCCTCTCAAAAAAAAAATTCATGATCATTATCAATATCTTGACTCCTTCCAGGATATCAATCGAATTCATGATGAGAAATACCATCCTTGCCCTCGATGATTTGTCTTATCATCAGCCACTTTATTGCCTTACCTCCAACACAAACATGATCGTGTTTTGTGTTATACCTTGAGTTCCTTGCTATCCAACGTTTGTTCTTCTTTACCTTGGAATATTACCATCTTTTATGTCAAGTATGTTGTGAGAATTTCACCACCTCTTATGAATTATTGATGCAAGTGATGCTTCTCACCATCACCATTCTTTTCATGGCCCCCGTGTTCCAACGGAATACCGAAAAATGGATTGTGATGTGAAAAATTCCAAACTTCTAGCAACCCTATTGCTTGTAAGTTAATGAACGATACATACATTCTTTGTGTATTGGATATCGAATCACCCTTCTATCATTGATCTTGCTACCTAAGCCCATAATTCGGGTGAACCGTTCAACCAATGTTTAAATTGTGTATGTTTTCCTCGAGCATACATCATTATATCATTTGATCGGACAAATGTTATCTCCTTGTTCACATAATTGAGGGCACCCATCTTTTTGGAAATCTCAATGAATTGTCACCAAGTCCATCAACCACCTCCTCATCCTCTTCTCGGTTTTAATGATGGGCTCTTGTTTCGGAACTTGCTTCCATAGTCCATTTCCCGAGAATCTTACAATGTCATCTCGTCAATTTGTGTTGCACCTTTTCTTTTCAGGAATCCCGTGTCTGATGTTATTTTGATACCAATCAGATCTGAATCTCGGTCAGATATGATGGTTGGAACATATTTTCAAGAGTTATAACATTGATCCTCATATGATCGGTAAGGCGATGTCATGCACACCTGACCGGAGGACCAAGTGTTATAGTTTTATTTTTAACAAGGTTAACCATTTTTCCATGAGGAAATTGAATGCCTTGTTTAATAAGTTTATCCCGATGGATCCTTTGTGTATCCAAAGTCTGACCTTTGCTTGAAGACCATGTCAATGCTATCTCGAAGCATGTCTGTGGTACTCCGATTTTCAACAAGAACACTTGAAGCCCAATGCTAAATGTTTCTTGCTCAATTGCCCCAAACACCGTTGTATGGGTAATGTCATGATATTTCTCTCCCCTTTCCTAAAGGGTTTTCTACGTTATATCCTATCATGGATATCATGCTCTGCTTGTCCTTGGGAAGGATATACCCCTGAAATATGTGTTTAAACAGATTTTTCCTTTCCATTGTTCTGTTTAACCTGATGATCACATTTTCCTTTCCATTGGTTTGTTTGACCTTTCTGGTGTTCTATATGATCTAAGCAGTAATATTCTCCTGCTTATGTAAACTTCTCGATGTACAATTCTGTCAGAAAGACCCTGTTACTTTTGTTGATGACATTCCGGTAACCACCGATGTACGAGAACCTTGCCTATTGGCCCGCCTCGTTCAACGAGCAGGAAAATGGTTCTCTTCGTCCCTCGCCCTTGGTACCAATGGTTGTTGCCGACATAATCGATAGTCTATCCTCTGACATGCCTTGCTTACATGATCATGCAAGACATCATCCCCCTTCCTACTTTTAACCCACATGGTGGGCCCATAACCCACAGGTCCCAGGATAGGAACCTGACTCTCCTGTACCCCTTGTTGTCAAAGATATTCCTTGAGCTTGACTTCGTATGTAAATCACGGGCCACCTACCTAGTAATCTATTCTGGTATCAGACGCAATACTTATTCCCATTGCTCTGAACCCCTTTCACATTTCGTATCAGGCATCGAACGATTGCCTATGCGCTTGAAACTTCTATGATGTACCTTCTTACTTGGCTCTCGGTATTTTCTTATGTTTCAGTTCAAGAGTTCCACCACCTTCCTCGATGTTATCGACCAGATAGTCGACCTTGCAGAGGTCCGTTCTCCCGGACTACCCCCTTTATTCTTTCGTAAGTACAATGGAGTTTCTGAAGAAAGGATGCCGACTTCATCATGATGACCCGAAGCAGAGAAATGAAGACATCAATGTATTGGACCGGCCTCTTCGAGAAGAGCAAGCCGGGATGAGAAGACCCGCTAGATTCATAACCAAACCTCCCCCCTTTCACTACCTCTTAAATCTCGGGACAAGATTTCTTGTAGTGGAGGAGAATTGTGACGCCCAGATATTTAAGCTACTTTAACCCTCCACTAATGTTGCGACGTCACCACGATTACTGTTGCTAAACTCGCGTTAATTCAAACAGCGTTCGAATTCAAATTTAAATTCCATGTCAAAATATTATTTCTTCAAACTGTAAAACAAAAATGTTCGCGGTGTCGCATTTATTCAGTATTAAATGTGATGAGTTAACCAACCTCATTTGAATTATTAAAAATGCCCTCACCAAATTATATAGTGGTCAAATAGCATATTAAATGACTTATTAAATTTCTAAAAATGCCCGACAATTCCTTTGGCTCAAAAACTTTTTATGCAACACCACAATGTTGTTCTTGAATTATGAGCCAGATTTCAAGTTTAACTAAGTTCTTTTACTATAGCATTTAAATAAAAAATGGAGAAATAAATAAAAGAAAAGAATCAAAGAATAAAAAGATAAAACAAAGCCTCCCCTCCATTGGGCCACCCGGCCCATCTACCTAGCGGGCCGGCCCACCTGCTCCCGCTGCCCCCTCTGCTCTGTTCACGGGGGATCGTGGACAGAGCCGATGCGTGCCACGGCCGCGGCCGTCGCCGTGGAGGCCATCCGCCGACGCCCCCCCTCCCCCCCGCCTATAAGGCCGGCGCCCCCTTCCCCGGCGAACCCTAATCGCCCACTAGCCCCCTCTCTCCCTCGTCGCCCTCTCTCTCGCCCAGAGCCGCCCCGCACCCGATCGCTACTGTTGTCACCCCGTCATCACGGTCGGTGTGGCCATCGGCCACCCCTCGCCGCCTCTCTGTGTCGAGAGGCTCCCGCCGCCTCGCCCTCGCTCTCCTTCGGTGCCGAGCGGAGCCGGGAGGCTCCTCCAACGACGCCCGCACCGGAAGCTCGCCATCCTCATCTTCTTCTACCTTCGGCCGTTGCAACGCCGTCGTCGATCCGCTCACCTCTGGTCCTCTCCGACTACAACGAGCACACCAAGCACCCCGCTGTGAGGCCCTCCCCCGATTCCCCCGTTTTTCACTTCGATCCATTCGTTGGCGGCCGTCCCCATGCTCGTTCGTGGCTGCCATGGCCGGAGCCTGTGCTCCCATGACCCTTGCCGCGCGCTGCCTACATCGGGGCCATACCCTGCTCGCCCTCCATGCGTGCGTTGCACGCGCCTCCGCGTGTGCGCCCGCGCGCCCTGGCCTCGCGCCGCTCGCTGCCACTGCTCGCTGACTGTTGTTTGCTGCTCTACTGAACCTACTATTACTACTAACTACTGTAGCTGCTACTATGGTTAGCTTTACAAATATTACATCAAGTAACCCCCTCGGCAGCCCCTAAACTCCGGTTAAACAACTACTAACAGGCCAAAAATAAATATAAGTAGAATGTACACTTGACAAACTTCATAATACTCCACTGGACCAAATCCATTTGATGCATGGTTTAAATCCTACAAAAATCACAAAATGCTATCTTTTCTTAACCCTGGCATTGTGTGTGTGTGTGTGTGTGTTCTGTGTGTGGTGGCCGGCCGGCTCTCTCCGTTAGCTAACTAGTACTCCTACTAGTTAGTCTAATCAGTGGTTAGGTATAGTGCAAATGATAGGTGGACCCCCTGTTGGGGAACGTTGCAGAAAACAAAAATTTTCCTACTCGTTTCACCAAGATCATCTAGGAGTTCATCTAGCAACGAGTGATTAGATGCATCTACATACCTTTGTAGATCGCGCACGGAAGCGTTCAAAAGAACGGTGATGATGTAGTCGTACTCGACGTGATCCAAATCACCGATGACCAGCGCCGAACGGACGGCACCTCCGCGTTCAACACACGTACGGAACAGCCACGTCTCCTCCTTCTTGATCCAGCAAGGGAGGGAGGAGAGGTTGAGGGAGATGGCACCAGCAGCAGCACGACGGCGTGGTGTTGATGGAGCTGCAGCACTCCGGCAGAGCTTCGCTAAGCACTATGGAGGTGGAGGAGGTGTTGGGGAGGGAGAAGGAGGCAACCAAAGGCCAAGGCGTTCAGGTATGAAGTCCCTCCTCTCCCCCACTATATATAGGGGTGCCAAGGGGGGGTGGCCGGCCCTAGGAGATCCAATCTCCTAGGGGGTGCGGCGGCCAAGGGGGGTTTCCCTCCCCCCCAAGGCACCTAGGAGGTGCCTTACCCTCCTAGGACTCTTTCCCCCTTAAACCCTAGGCGCATGGGCCTATGTGGGGCTGGTGCCCTTGGACCATTAGGCCAAGGCGCACCCCCTTACAGCCCATGTGGCCCCCCCGGGACAGGTGGACCCACCCGGTGGACCCCCGGGACCCTTCCGGTGGTCCCGGTACAATACCGATAACCCCGAAACTTGTCCCGATGCCCGAAACAGGACTTCCCATATATAAATCTTTAACTCCGGACCATTCCGGAACTCCTCGTGACGTCCGGGATCTCATCCGGGACTCCGAACAACATTCGGGTTACTGCATATACATATCCCTACAACCCTAGCGTAACCGAACCTTAAGTGTGTAGACCCTACGGGTTCGGGAGACAAGCAGACATGACCGAGACGACTCTCCGGTCAATAACCAACAGCAGGATCTGGATACCCATGTTGGCTCCCACATGCTCCACGATGATCTCATCGGATGAACCACGATGTCGAGGATTCAATCAACCCCGTACGCTATTCCCTTTGTCTATCGATATGTTACTTGCCCGAGATTCGATCGTCGGTATCCCAATACCTCGTTCAATCTCGTTACCGGCAAGTCACTTTACTCGTACCGTAATGCATGATCCCGTGACCAGACACTTGGTCACTCTGAGCTCATTATGATGATGCATTACCGAGTGGGCCCAGTGATACCTCTCCGTCATACGGAGTGACAAATCCCAGTCTTGATCCATGTCACCCAACAGACACTTTCGGAGATACCCGTAGTCTACCTTTATAGTCACCCAGTTACGTTGTGACGTTTGGCATACCCAAAGCACTCCTACGGTATCCGGGAGTTACACGATCTCATGGTCTAAGGAAAAGATACTTGACATTGGAAAACTCTAGCAAACGAACTATACGATCTTGTGCTATGTTTAGGATTGGGTCTTGTCCATCACATCATTCTCCTAATGATGTGATCTCGTTATCAATGACATCCAGTGTCCATAGTCAGGAAACCATGACTATCTGTTGATCAACGAGCTAGTCAACTAGAGGCTCACTAGGGACATGTTGGTGTCTGTTATTCACACATGTATTACGATTTCCGGATAACACAATTATAGCATGAATAAAGACAATTATCATGAACAAGGAAATATAATAATAATGCTTTTATTATTGCCTCTAGGGCATATTTCCAACAGTCTCCCACTTGCACTAGAGTCAATAATCTAGTTACATTGTGATGAATCGAACACCCATGGAATTCTGGTGTTGATCATGTTTTGCTCTAGGGAGAGGTTTAGTCAACGGATCTGCTACATTCAGGTCCGTATGTACTTTACAAATCTCTATGTCTCCATCTTGAACATTTTCACGAATGGAGTTGAAGCGACGCTTGATGTGCCTTGTCTTCTTGTGAAACCTGGGCTCCTTGGCAAGTGCAATAGCTCCAGTGTTGTCACAGAAGAGCTTGATCGGCCCCGACGCATTGGGTATGACTCCTAGGTCGGTGATGAACTCCTTCACCCATATTGCTTCATGTGCTGCCTCCGAGGCTGCCATGTACTCCGCTTCACATGTAGATCCCGCCACGACGCTTTGCTTGCAACTGCACCAGCTTACTGCCCCACCATTCAAAATATACACGTATCCGGTTTGTGACTTAGAGTCATCCAGATCTGTGTCGAAGCTAGCGTCGACGTAACCCTTTACGACGAGCTCTTCGTCACCTCCATAAACGAGAAACATTTCCTTAGTCCTTTTCAGGTACTTCAGGATATTCTTGACCGCTGTCCAGTGTTCCTTGCCGGGATTACTTTGGTACCTTCCTACCAAACTGACGGCAAGGTTAACATCAGGTCTGGTACACAGCATGGCATACATAATAGAACCTATGGCTGAGGCATAGGGGATGACGCTCATCTCTTCTATATCTTCTGCCGTGGTCGGACATTGAGCTGAGCTCAATTTCACACCTTGTAACACAGGCAAGAACCCTTTCTTGGATTGATCCATATTGAACTTCTTCAATATCTTATCAAGGTATGTGCTTTGTGAAAGACCTATGAGGCGTCTTGATCTATCTCTATAGATTTTGATGCCTAATATATAAGCAGCTTCTCCAAGGTCCTTCATTGAAAAACTTTTATTCAAGTAGGCCTTGATGCTGTCCAAGAGTTCTATATCATTTCCCATCAAAAGTATGTCATCTACATATAATATGAGAAATGCTACAGAGCTCCCACTCACTTTCTTGTAAACGCAGGCTTCTCCATAAGTCTGTGTAAACCCAAACGCTTTGATCATCTCATCAAAGCGAATGTTCCAACTCCGAGATGCTTGCACCAGCCCATAAATCGAGCGTTGGAGCTTGCACACTTTGTCAGCATTCTTAGGATCGACAAAACCTTCCGGCTGCATCATATACAATTCTTCCTTAAGGAAACCATTAAGGAATGCCGTTTTGACGTCCATTTGCCATATTTCGTAATCATAGAATGCGGCAATTGCTAACATGATTCGGACGGACTTCAGCTTCGCTACCGGTGAGAAAGTCTCATCGTAGTCAACCCCTTGAACTTGTCGATAACCCTTAGCGACAAGCCGAGCTTTATAGATGGTCACATTACCATCCGCGTCTGTCTTCTTCTTAAAGATCCATTTATTTTCTATGGCTCGCCGCTCAACGGGCAAGTCAGTCAAAGTCCATACTTTGTTTTCATACATGGATCCTATCTCGGATTTCATGGCTTCTAGCCATTTGTCGGAATCCGGGCCCGCCATCGCTTCTTCATAGTTCGAAGGTTCACCGTTGTCTAACAGCATGATTTCCAAGACAGGGTTGCCGTACCACTCTGGTGCGGAACGTGTCCTTGTGGACCTTCGAATTTCAGTAGGAGCTTGATCAGAAGTATCTTGATCATTATCATTAACTTCCTCTCTAGTCGGTGCTGGCACCTCAGGAACATTTTCTTGAGTTGCGCCATTTTCCGGTTCAAGAGGTAATACTTCATCAAGCTCTACTTTCCTCCCACTTACTTCTTTCGAGAGAAACTCTTTCTCCAGAAAGGACCCATTCTTGGCAACAAAGATCTTGCCTTCGGATCTGAGGTAGAAGGTGTACCCAATAGTTTCTTTTGGGTATCCTATGAAGACGCATTTTTCCGATTTGGGTTCGAGCTTTTCAGGTTGAAGTTTCTTGACATAAGCATCGCATCCCCAAACTTTTAGAAACGACAGCTTAGGTTTCTTCCCAAACCATAATTCATACGGTGTCGTCTCAACGGATTTCGACGGAGCCCTATTTAAAGTGAATGCGGCAGTCTCTAAAGCATAGCCCCAAAAGGAAAGCGGTAAATCGGTAAGAGACATCATAGATCGCACCATATCTAACAGAGTGCGATTACGACGTTCGGACACACCATTACGCTGAGGTGTTCCAGGCGGCGTGAGTTGTGAAACTATTCCACATTTTCTTAAGTGTGCCCCAAACTCGTGACTCAAGTATTCTCCTCCACGATCTGATCGCAGAAACTTGATTTTCCTGTCACGTTGATTTTCAACCTCACTCTGAAATTCCTTGAACTTTTCAAAGGTTTCAGACTTGTGTTTCATTAAGTAGATATACCCATACCTACTTAAATCATCAGTGAGGGTGAGAACATAACGATAGCCACCGCGAGCCTCAACACTCATTGGACCGCACACATCGGTATGTATGATTTCCAATAAGTCGGTTGCTCGCTCCATTGTTCCTGAGAACGGAGTCTTGGTCATTTTACCCATAAGGCATGGTTCGCACGTGTCAAATGATTCATAATCAAGAGACTCTAAAAGTCCATCAGCATGGAGCTTCTTCATGCGTTTGACACCTATGTGACCAAGGCGGCAGTGCCACAAGTATGTGGGACTATCATTATCAACCTTACTTCTTTTGGTACTCACATTATGAATATGTGTAGCATCACGTTCGAGATTCATAAAGAATAAACCATTCACCATAGGAGCATGACCATAAAACATATCTCTCATAAAAATGGAACAACCATTATTCTCAGATTTAAAAGAGTAGCCATCTCGAATTAAACGAGATCCCGATACAATGTTCATGCTCAAAGCTGGCACTAAATAACAATTATTAAGGTTTAAAACTAATCCCGAAGGGAGATGCAGAGGTAGCGTGCCGACGGCGATCACATTGACCTTGGAACCATTCCCGACGCGCATCGTCACCTCGTCCTTTGCCAGTTTCCGCTTATTCCGCAGCCCCTGCTTTGAGTTACAAATGTGAGCAACTGCACCGGTATCAAATACCCAGGAGCCACTACGGGCACTAGTAAGGTACACATCAATTACATGTATATCACATATACCTTTGTTTTGCCGGCCTTCTTATCCGCTAAGTACTTAGGGCAGTTCCGCTTCCAGTGACCGCTTCCCTTGCAATAAAAGCACTCAGTCTCGGGCTTGGGTCCATTCTTTGGCTTCTTCCCGGCAGCTTGCTTGCCGGGCGCGGCAACCTCCTTGCCGTCCTTCTTGAAGTTCTTTTTACCCTTGCCTTTCTTGAACTTAGTGGTTTTATTGACCATCAACACTTGATGTTCCTTCCTGACTTCTACCTCCGCTGATTTCAGCATAGCAAATACTTCAGGAATGGTCTTTTCCATCCCCTGCATATTGAAGTTCATCACAAAGCTCTTGTAGCTTGGTGGAAGCGACTGGAGGATTCTGTCAATGACCGCATCATCCGGGAGATTAACTCCCAGCTGAGTCAAGCGGTTATGCAACCCAGACATAGTGAGTATGTGCTCACTGACAGAACTGTTTTCCTCCATCTTACAGCTGAAGAATTTGTCGGAGACTTCATATCTCTCGACCCGGGCATGAGCTTGGAAAACCATTTTCAGCTCTTCGAACATCTCATATGCTCCATGTCTCTCAAAACGCTTTTGGAGCCCCGGCTCTAGGCTGTAAAGCATGCCGCACTGAACGAGGGAGTAGTCATCGAAACGTGCCTGCCAAGCGTTCATAACGTCTTGTTCCGCAGGGAGAACGGGTGCGTCACCAAGCGGTGCTTGTAGGACATAATCTTTCTTGGCAGCTATGAGGATGATCCTCAGGTTCCGGACCCAGTCCGTATAGTTGCTGCCATCGTCTTTCAGCTTAGTTTTCTCTAGGAACGCGTTGAAGTTGAGGACTACGTTGGCCATTTGATCTACAAGACATATTGCAAAGATTTTAGACTAAGTTCATGATAATTAAGTTCAACTAATCAAATTATTAGTGAACTCCCACTTAGATTAGACATCCCTCTAGTCATCTAAGTATTACATGATCCGAGTTAAACTAGACCGTGTCCGATCATCACGTGAGACGGACTAGTCAACATCGGTGAACATCTTCATGTTGATCGTATCTTCTATACGACTCATGCTCGACCTTTCGGTCTTCTGTGTTCCGAGGCCATGTCTGTACATGCTAGGCTCGTCAAGTCAACCTAAGTGTTTGCATGTGTAAATCTGTCTTACACCCGTTGTATGTGAACGTCTGAATAAAACACCCGATCATCACGTGGTGTTTTGAAACAGCGAACTGTCGCAACGGTGCACAGTTAGGGGGAACACTTCTTGAATTTATTGTGAGGGATCATCTTATTTACTACCGTCGTTCTAAGTAAACAAGATGCAAAACATGATAAACATCACATGCAATCAAATAATAAACGTGACATGATATGGCCAATATCACACAGCTCCTTTGATCTCCATCTTGGGGCTCCATGATCATCTTGTCACCGGCTTGACACCATGATCTCCATCATGATCTCCATCGTGTCTCCATGAAGTTGCTCGCCAACTATTACTTCTACTACTATGGCTAACGCGTTTAGCAATAAAGTAAAGTAATTTACATGGCGTTTCTTGATGACACGCAGGTCATATAAAAGAATAAAGACAACTCCTATGGCTCCTGCCGGTTGTCATACTCATCGACATGCAAGTCGTGAATCCTATTACAATAGCATGAACATCTCATACATCACATATAGATCATTCATCATTCATCACAACTTTGGCCATATCATATCACAAACCACTTGCTGCAAAAACAAGTTAGACGTCCTCTAATTGTTGTTGCAAGTTTTACGTGGCTGAATTAGGGTTCTAGCAAGAACGTTTTCTTACCTACGTTAAAGCCACAACGTGATTTGTCAACTTCTATTTACCCTTCATAAGGACCCTGTTCATCGATTCCGCTCCAACTAAAGTAGGAGAGACAGACACCCGCCAGCCACCTTATGCAACTAGTGCATGTTAGTCGGTGGAACCGGTCTCACGTAAGCGTACGTGTAAGGTTGGTCCGGGCCGCTTCATCCCACAATACCGCTGAAGCAAGAAAGGACTAGTAACGGCAAGAAAGTTGACAAATCTACGCCCACAACAAATTGTGTTCTACTCGCGCAAGAAGAACTACGCATAGACCTAGCTCATGATGCCACTGTTGGGGAACGTTGCAGAAAACAAAAATTTTCCTACTCGTTTCACCAAGATCATCTAGGAGTTCATCTAGCAACGAGTGATTAGATGCATCTACATACCTTTGTAGATCGCGCACGGAAGCGTTCAAAAGAACGGTGATGATGTAGTCGTACTCGACGTGATCCAAATCACCGATGACCAGCGCCGAACGGACGGCACCTCCGCGTTCAACACACGTACGGAACAGCCACGTCTCCTCCTTCTTGATCCAGCAAGGGAGGGAGGAGAGGTTGAGGGAGATGGCACCAGCAGCAGCACGACGGCGTGGTGTTGATGGAGCTGCAGTACTCCGGCAGAGCTTCGCTAAGCACTATGGAGGTGGAGGAGGTGTTGGGGAGGGAGAAGGAGGCAACCAAAGGCCAAGGCGTTCAGGTATGAAGTCCCTCCTCTCCCCCACTATATATAGGGGTGCCAAGGGGGGTGGCCGGCCCTAGGAGATCCAATCTCCTAGGGGGTGCGGCGGCCAAGGGGGGTTTCCCTCCCCCCCAAGGCACCTAGGAGGTGCCTTACCCTCCTAGGACTCTTCCCCCTTAAACCCTAGGCGCATGGGCCTATGTGGGGCTGGTGCCCTTGGCCCATTAGGCCAAGGCGCACCCCCTTACAGCCCATGTGGCCCCCCCGGGACAGGTGGACCCACCCGGTGGACCCCCGGGACCCTTCCGGTGGTCCCGGTACAATACCGATAACCCCGAAACTTGTCCCGATGCCCGAAACAGGACTTCCCATATATAAATCTTTACCTCCGGACCATTCCGGAACTCCTCGTGACGTCCGGGATCTCATCCGGGACTCCGAACAACATTCGGGTTACTGCATATACATATCCCTACAACCCTAGCGTAACCGAACCTTAAGTGTGTAGACCCTACGGGTTCGGGAGACAAGCAGACATGACCGAGACGACTCTCCGGTCAATAACCAACAGCGGGATCTGGATACCCATGTTGGCTCCCACATGCTCCACGATGATCTCATCGGATGAACCACGATGTCGAGGATTCAATCAACCCCGTACGCTATTCCCTTTGTCTATCGATATGTTACTTGCCCGAGATTCGATCGTCGGTATCCCAATACCTCGTTCAATCTCGTTACCGGCAAGTCACTTTACTCGTACCGTAATGCATGATCCCGTGACCAGACACTTGGTCACTCTGAGCTCATTATGATGATGCATTACCGAGTGGGCCCAGTGATACCTCTCCGTCATACGGAGTGACAAATCCCAGTCTTGATCCATGTCACCCAACAGACACTTTCGGAGATACCCGTAGTCTACCTTTATAGTCACCCAGTTACGTTGTGACGTTTGGCATACCCAAAGCACTCCTACGGTATCCGGGAGTTACACGATCTCATGGTCTAAGGAAAAGATACTTGACATTGGAAAACTCTAGCAAACGAACTATACGATCTTGTGCTATGTTTAGGATTGGGTCTTGTCCATCACATCATTCTCCTAATGATGTGATCTCGTTATCAATGACATCCAGTGTCCATAGTCAAGAAACCATGACTATCTGTTGATCAACGAGCTAGTCAACTAGAGGCTCACTAGGGACATGTTGGTGTCTGTTATTCACACATGTATTACGATTTCCGGATAACACAATTATAGCATGAATAAAGAAAATTATCATGAACAAGGAAATATAATAATAATGCTTTTATTATTGCCTCTAGGGCATATTTCCAACACCCCCCCACTAAATATCCAATTAAAAAGAAAATGCAAGATATGTGTGAATGACACCTGGGCCCCATCTACAGTTTCGACCAGTCAACAGTCAACAGTTGACTGTTGACTGCACTGTTGACCCCACTGTCAGCCTCCGGTGGCCTTGCTGTGTGCACTCTGCTGGGTGCACATAGCAATTTCCCCTTTTATTTCGAATTAATAATAATTTTGGAATATTGTTAAAACCTTGAAAAATCATAGAAAATAATCCGTAACTCCGATGGAAAAACTTTGTACCTGAAAGTTGCTCAGAACGACGAGACGAACTCGAATACGCAGCCCGTTCGTCCGCCACGCATCCCTAGCATAGCGAACATGCAACTTTCCCCCTCCGGTTCATCTGTCCAAAAACGCGAAACACCGGGAATACTTTCCCGGATGTTTTCCCCTTTCACCGGTACCACCTCATACCGCGTTAGGGCACGCCTAGCATCACGCTTTGTCTTGTCGTGCATTGTCATGCATCTGTTTGCTTAATATTTATTGTTTCTTCCCCCCTCCTCTCTTGCTAGACATCGAGACCGACGCTGCTGCTACCCAGTACGACTACGGAGTTGACGACCGCTCTCTCTTGCCAGAGCAATCAGGCAAGCCCCCCCTTTGATCACAGATATCGCCTATTCTTCTCTACTGCTTGCATTAGAGTAGTGTAGCATGTTACTGCTTTCGGTTAATCGTATTCTACTGCATAGCATGTCATTGTTGCTACAGTTGTTACCTTTACCTGCTATCCTACTGCTTAGTATAGTATGCTAGTGTTCCATCAGTGGCCCTACACTCTTGTCCGTCTGCCATGCTATACTACTGGGCCGTGATCACTTCAAGAGGTGATCACGGGCATATACTATATACTTTACACTGTTACATTACCTGTGATACTGTTCGGAGATGGGGGCTAACGGGGCAGGTGGTTCCACCCAGGTAGTGGTGAGCCTGGGTTCCCGACGGCCCCCGACTGTTACTTTGTGGTGGAGCGACAGGGCAGGTTAAGACCACCTAGGACAGAGGTGGGCCTGGCCCTGGTCGGCGTTCGCAGATACTTAACACGTTTAACGAGATCTTGGTATTTGATCTGAGTCTGGCCACTGGCTTATACGCACTAACCATCTACGTGGGGACAGTTATGGGCACTCGAAGTCGTGGTATCAGCCGAAGCCTTCGTGACATCAGCGACTGAGCGGCGCGCGCCGGATTGGATTGGAACGCCTGCTAGGCTAGGTCTGCTTCCGGCCGCGTTTGCAACATGCATGTGTGCAAAGGGCGATGGGCCCAGACCCCTGTGCCATGGGATTTAGACCGGCATGCTGACCTCTCTGTTTTGCCTAGGTAGGGCTGCGACGTGTTGATCTTCCGAGGCCGGGCATGACCCAGAAAAGTGTGTCTGGACAAAGGGGATCGACCGTGTTGGGAAATGTGGTGCACCCCTGCAGGGAAGTTGATCTATTCGAATAGCCGTGTCCCTCGGTAAAAGGACGACCCGGAGTTGTACCTTGACCTTATGACAACTAGAACCAGATACTTAATAAAACACACCCTTCCAAGTGCCAGATACAACCGGTGATCGCTCTCTCACAGGGCGACGAGGGGAGGATCATCGGTTAGGATTATGCTATGCGATGATACTTGGTGAACTTACCTTCTGCTCTCTTCTACATGCTGCAAGATGGAGGTGGCCAGAAGCGTAGTCTTTGATAGGACTAGCTATCCCCCTCTTATTCCGGCATTCTGCAGTTCAGTCCACATATGATACCCTTATTCCATTTGATACCAATGCATACATATGTAGCGTAGCTCCTTGCTTGCGAGTACTTTGGATGAGTACTCACGGTTGCTTTGCTCCCTCTTTTCCCCCTTTCTATACCCGAATGCCGCGACCAGACGATGGAGTCCAGGAACCAGACGCCACTGTTGATGATGACTACTACTACTCGGGAGGTGCCTACTACTACGTGCAGCCCGCTGGCGACGACCAGGAGTATTTAGGAGGATCCCAGGCAGGAGGCTTGCGCCTCTTTCGATCTGTATCCCAGTTTGTGCTAGCCTTCTTAAGGCAAACTTGTTTAACTTATGTCTGTACTCAGATATTGTTGCTTCCGCTGACTCGTCTATGATCGAGCTCTTGTATTCGAGCCCTCGAGGCCCCTGGCTTGTAATATGATGCTTGTATGACTTATTTATGTTTTAGAGTTGTGTTGTGATATCTTCCCATGAGTCCCTGATCTTGATCGTACACATTTGCGTGCATGATTAGTGTACGGTCAAATCGGGGGCGTCACATATAACTCTCCATCCGAAATCGTCTTGGACTTAGATCGCCGGGTTATCTGTCGAGCTAGGGTCTCATCTGCTGGCAACTCTCCCCGGGTCATGTAAGCCAAGAACGGCACCGTCCAATCTGGGATGACATGAAGAGCCGCTACCAACTGCGCCTCCGGGTCAGGAACAGCTAAATCTTCTTCTGTGGGCAACTTGACAGAGGGGTTATGCAAAACATCCAAAAAGGTGTTAGGTGGCACCGGCTTACGCTGAGACCCTAGCCGGCTTAAAGCATCAGCTGCTTCGTTCTTTCGACTGTCAATGTGTTCCACCTGATAACCTTTAAAATATCCTGCAACGGCATCAACCTCTCGGCAATAAGCCGCCGTGAGAGGGTCCTTGGAATCCCACTTGCCAGATACCTGTTGAGCCACTAGATCCGAGTCACCAAGACATCTGACCCGACTCAAGCTCATCTCTTTTGCCACTCGAAGACCATGGAGCAAGGCTTCATACTCTGCTGCGTTGTTAGTGCAAGGAAACATCAACCGTAACACATAACAAAATTTGTCACCTCGTGGGGAAGTTAGCATGACTCCAGCCCCCGAGCCTTCCAATTGCCTGGATCCATCAAAATGAATAGTCCAATACGTGTTGTCTAGCTTCTCTTCTGGCATCTGCATCTCTGTCCAGTCATTGATGAAGTCAACCAGGGCTTGAGACTTAATTGAAGTAGGTGGAACATACTTCAACCCATGAGACCCAAGCTCAATTGCCCACTTGGCGATTCGCCCTGTGGCTTCTCTGTTTTGAATAATGTCTCCCAAAGGAGCAGAGCTAACCGCAGTGATTGGATGTCCCTGAAAGTAATGCTTAAGCTTCCGGCTCGCCATGAACACCCCATAAACAAGCTTCTGCAAATGTGGATATCATTGCTTAGACTCAATTAGCACTTCACTGACATAATAAACCGGCCGCTGAACCGGATGCTCTTTGCCAGCCTCCTTGCGCTCTACCACAATAGCCACACTAACAGCCCGTGAGTTAGCAGCCACGTATAACAATAGCGGCTATTTCTCAATTGGAGCAGCCAGGACCGGCGGCTCAGCCAGTTGTGCCTTTAGATCCTCAAAAGCAGCGTTCGCAGCATCGCTCCAAACAAAAACATCAGTTTTCTTCATCAACTGATACAGAGGCATAGCCTTTTCCCCTAACCGGCTCAAAGCAGCCACACGACCCGCCAGCCGCTGAACATCATTGACGCAGGTTGGTTTGGCTAGGGATGTAATTGCCTTGATTTTCTCCAGGTTAGCTTCAATACCTCGGTTAGACACCAAAAAACCGAAGAGCTTGCCGGCTGGCACCCCAAAAACACAGGTTAAGCATCATTTTGTAAACCCGGAGATTATCAAAAGTCTCTTTCAGGTCTGTGACCGAGGTTTCCTCTTCCCTGGATTTCACCACTATATCATCCACATAAGCATGAACATTGCACCCAATTTGATTGTGAAGACAATTCTGCAGACACCGCTGGTAAGTCGCCTGGGCACTCTTAAGCCCAAAAGGCATAGACACATAGCAGAAAGCTCCAAAAGGAGTTATAAAAGTTTTCTTCTCTTGATCCTTGACTGCCATCTTAATCTGATGATAACCAGAATAAGCATCCAAGAAACTCAACCGTGTGCAACCCGCCGTAGCATCAATGATCTGATCTATACGGGGGAGAGCAAAAGGATCAGCCGGACAAGCCTTGTTTAGATCTGTGTAATCCACACACATACGCCAGGTGCCATTCTTTTTTAGTACAAGCACTGGGTTAGCTAACAGTTCTGGGTGAAAGACCTCCACAATGAACCCGGCTGCCAAGAGCCGGGCCACCTCTTCCCCAATGGCCTTGCGCCTTTCTTCATTGAACCGTCAGAGAAATTGTCTATCAGGTTTGAACTTTGGATCGGTATTAAGAGTGTGCTCAGTGAGTTCCCTCGGGACACCCGCATGTCTGAAGGTTTCCTTGCAAAGATGTCCCGGTTCTCACGGATGAACTCGATGAGCGCGCTTTCCTATTTCGGATCCAAGTTTGCGCTGGTGATGAACTATTTGGATGAGTCACCAGGTACAAAGTCAACCATCTTAGTGTCATCAGCTGATTTGAATTTCAACTCCGGCTCATGCTCTGTTGTTGGTTTCTTTAATGATGTCATGTCTGCCGGGTCAACATGATCCTTGTAAAATTTTAAATCCTCTGTTGCACAAACAGATTCAGCATAGGCAACATCACCTTCTTCACATTCCAAGGCTATCTTCCGGCTCCCATGTACTGTAATGGTGCCTTTATGACCCGGCATCTTGAGCTGCAAATATATGTAACACAGCCGAGCCATGAACTTGGCATAAGTCAACCGCCCAAACAGAGCATGATATGGGCTTTTGATCTTAACCACCTCAAAGGTTAATTTTTCCGCTCTGGAGTCATACTCATCCCCAAAGGCTACTTCCAGCTCAATCTTACCAACTGGGTATGCCGATTTACCAGGTACCACACCATGAAAAATAGTGTTGGATTGTTTAAGATTTTTATCTGTCAATCCCATCCGGCGGAACATCTCATAGTAGAGGATGTTGATGCTGCTGCCTCCATCCATGAGCACCTTAGTAAACTTGTATCGACCAACCTGAGGTGCCACTACCAAAGCCAAATGACCCAGATTATCAACCCGGGGCGGGGGATCCTCTCTGCTCCACATAATAGGCTGCTCCGACCAACGTAGATAACGTGGAATTGCTGGCTCAACGGCATTGACGACCCTCTTGTGAAGTTTTTGGTCCCTCTTACATAAACTGGTGGTAAAGACATGATACTGTCCGCTAGTCAACTGCTTCGGGTTGCTCTGATAACCGGATTGCTACTGCTGATTTCCTTGGCCGTGATGCTGATTATATCCTCCTTGGTGACCAGAATAACCCTGATAGTGAAAACCTCCTCCGCCTAAACCGGCGCCCGGGCCCTGAAAGCCGCCTCCACCTGAGCCGCCACCTGGGCCGTGACCCTCATCAAATGCATTTGAATTTTTAAATGCTTTCATGATCATGCAATCCTTCCACAAGTGGGTGGCTGGTTTCTCTCGGGTGTTGTGTTTTGGACAAGGTTCATTCAACAACTGCTCAAGGGTGGGGCCTGACCCGCCCGATCGAGGGGGTTGTCTGCCCTTGCGCCACTGATTACCACCCTGGCATTAGTATTAGCAACAAACTCATTAGCCTTACGTTTATTACCTCCCTGATTCGTCGGGTTATGCTGGTGACCCTTGCCCTTGCCGTTCTTCTTTCCCTTCGTTGCCTTTTCTTCGTCAGACACCGGGTCCTTGGTGGTATCAGAATCAGCATACTTGACAAGAGCCGCCATCACGTTCCCATGTCATTACAGTTACGTTTAAGCCGCCCCAGCTTCTGCTTCAGAGGTTCAAAACGACAATTTTTCTCCAACATCAAAACTGCTGAGCCGGCATCCATCTTATCAGATGAATGTATTATCTCCTTGACCCGGCGCACCCAATGGGTTGTAGATTCACCATCCTCTTGCTTGCAATTGGTCAGGTCCACAATCGACATTGGCTGCTTACACGTGTCCTTAAAGTTCTGGATGAACCACGCTTTCAACTCTGCCCATGAGCCGATAGAATTGGGTGGCAATCCCTTCAACCAGGTCCGAGTTGTTCCATCCAACATCATGGTAAAATACTTGGCCATTGCAGCATCGCTAACTTCCAACAACTCCATAGCCATCTCATAACTCTCAATCCAAGCCCCCGTCTATAGGTCAGCCGTGTAATTAGGCACCTTACGCGGCCCCTTGAAATCTTTTGGCAACCGCTCATTGCGTATGGCCGATACCAAGCAAGGTACGCCTCCGGTTCCTGTGGCCACTCCTGCCTCAACCGAGGTTGCTGGATAAGCCGGGAAGGTTTGATGAGCTGCCTGCTCTGCTGCTATTTGAGCCGCTCGTTCCGCCTCTTGACGAATCCTCTCTTGATCCGCCAAGTTAAGGGCTCCAGCCCGCACCGGCTCATGCCTATATGGCTGGTTGTGGCGTTGAGCATTACTTGACATCTCTGCAGACTCCATGTGCCTACTATTGAAGGAAATGTGCCCTAGAGGCAATAATAAAGTTATTATTTATTTCCTTATTTCATGATAAATGTTTATTATTCATGCTAGAATTGTATTAACCGGAAACATAATACATGTGTGAATACATAGACAAACAAAGTGTCACTAGTATGCCTCTACTTGACTAGCTCGTTCATCGAAGATGGTTATGTTTCCTAGCCATAGACATGAGTTGTCATTTGATTAACGGGATCACATCATTAGGAGAATGATGTGATTGACTTGACCCATTCCATTAGCTTAGCACTTGATCGTTTAGTTGGTTGCTATTGCTTTCTTCATAACTTATACATGTTCCTATGACTATGAGATTATGCAACTCCCGTTTACCGGAGGAACACTTTGTGTGCTACCAAACATCACAACATAACTGGGTGATTATAAAGGTGCTCTACAGGTGTCTCCGAAGGTACTTGTTGGGTTGGCGTATTTCGAGATTAGGATTTGTCACCCCGATTGTCGGAGAGGTATCTCTGGGCCCTCTCGGTAATGCACATCACTTAAGCCTTGCAAGCATTGCAACTAATAAGTTAGTTGTGGGATGATGTATTACGAAACGAGTAAAAGAGACTTGCCGGTAATGAGATTGAACTAGGTATTGAGATACCGACGATCGAATCTCGGGCAAGTAACATACCGATGACAAAGGGAACAACATATGTTGTTATGCGGTCTGACCGATAAAGATCTTCGTAGAATATGTGGGAGCCAATATGAGCATCCAGGTTCCGTTATTGGTTATTGACCGGAGACGTGTCTCGGTCATGTCTACATAGTTCTCGAACCCGTAGGGTCCGCACGCTTAAGGTTTCGATGACAGTTATATTATGAGTTTATGAGTTTTGATGTACCGAAGGAGTTCGGAGTCCCGGATGAGATCGGGGACATGACGAGGAGTCTCGAAATGGTCGAGACGTAAAGATCGATATATTGGACGACTATATTCGGACATCGGAAAGGTTCCAAGTGATTCGGGTATTTTCCGAAGTACCGGAGAGTTACGGGAATTCGCCGGGGCGTATATGGGCCTTATTGGGCCATACGGGAATAGAGGAGAGAGGCCAAAAGGAAGGAGGCGCGCGCCCCTCTCTGGTCCGAATTGGACAAGGGGTGCATCCCACTTTTCCTTGTTCCTCTCCCCCTCTTTCCTTCTCTCCTACTCCAACAAGGGAAGGAGGAGTCCTACTCCCGATGGGAGTAGGACTCCCCCCTTGGCGCGCCCTCCTCCTAGGCCGGCTGCCTCCCTCCCTTGCTCCTTTATATACGGGGGCAAGGGCACCCCAGAGAGACAACAGTTGATCATTGATCTCTTAGCCGTGTGCGGTGCCCCCTCCACCATAGTCCTTGATAATATTGTAGTGGTGCTTAGGCGAAGCCCTGCGACAGTAGAACATCAAGATCGTCACCACACTGTCGTGCTGACGGAACTCTTCCCCGACATTCTGCTGGATCGGAGTCCGGGGATCGTCATTGAGCTGAACGTGTGCTAGAACTCGGAGGTGCCATAGTTTCGGTGCTTGATCGGTCGGGCCGTGAAGACGTACGACTACATCAACCGCGTTGTGCTAACGCTTCTGCTTTCGGTCTACGAGGGTACGTAGACAACACTCTCCCCTCTCGTTGCTATGCATCACCATGATCTTGCGTGTGCGTAGGAATTTTTTTGAAATTGCTACATTCCCCTACAGTGGCATCCGAGCCTAGGTTTTATGCGTTGATGTTATGCACGAGTAGAACACAAGTGAGTTGTGGACGATATAAGTCATACTTCTTACCAGCATGTCATACTTTGGTTCGGCGGTATTGTTGGATGAAGCGGCCCGGACCGACATTACGCAAGCGCTTACGCGAGACTGGTTCTACCAACGTGCTTTGCACACAGGTGGCTGGCGGGTGTCAGTTTCTCCAACTTTAGTTGAACCAAGTGTGGCTACGTCCGGTCCTTGCGAAGGTTAAAACAATTCCAACTTGACAAACTATCGTTATGGTTTTGATGCGTAGGTAAGAACGGTTTTTGCTAAGCCCGTAGCAGCCACGTAAAACGTGCAACAACAAAGTAGAGGACGTCTAACTTGTTTTTGCAGGGCATGTTGTGATGTGATATGGTCAAGACATGATGCTAAATTTTATTGTATGAGATGATCATGTTTTGTAACCGAGTTATCGGCAACTGGCAGGAGCCATATGGTTGTCACTTTATTGTATGCAATGCAATTGCGCTGTAATGCTTTACTTTGTCACTAAGCGGTAGCGATAGTCGTGGAAGCATAAGATTGGCAAGACGACAACGATGCTACGATGGAGATCAAGGTGTCGCGCCGGTGACGATGGTGATCATGACGGTGCTTCGGAGATGGAGATCACAAGCACAAGATGATGATGGCCATATCATATCACTTATATTGATTGCATGTGATGTTTATCTTTTATGCATCTTATCTTGCTTTGATTGACGGTAGCATTATAAGATGATCTCTCACTAAAATTCAAGATAAAAGTGTTCTCCCTGAGTATGCACCATTGCCAAAGTTCGTCGTGCCCAGACACCATGTGATGATCGGGTGTGATAAGCTCTACGTCCGTCTACAACGGGTGCAAGCCAGTTTTGCACACGCAAAATACTCAGGTTAAACTTGACGAGCCTAGCATATGCAGATATGGCCTCGGAACACTGAGACCGAAAGGTCGAGCGTGAATCATATAGTAGATATGATCAACATAGTGATGTTCACCATTGAAAACTACTTCATTTCACGTGATGATCGGTTATGGTTTAGTTGATTTGGATCACGTGATCACTTAGAAGATTAGAGGGATGTCTTTCTAAGTGGGAGTTCTTAAGTAATATGATTAATTGAACTTTAATTTATCATGAACTTAGTCCTGATAGTATTTGCATATCTATGTTGTAGATCAATAGCTCGCGTTATTGCTTCCCTATGTTATATATGTGTTCCTAGAGAAAACTAAGTTGAAAGATGATAGTAGCAATGATGCGGACTGGGTCCGTGATCTGAGGTTTATCCTCATTGCTGCACAGAAGAATTATGTCTTTAATTCACCGCTAGGTGACTGACCTATTGCAGGAGCAGATGCAAACGTTATGAACGTTTGGCTAGCTCAATATGATGACTACTTGATAGTTTAGTGCACCATGCTTAACAGCTTAGAATCGGGATTTCAAAGACGTTTTGAACGTCATGGACCATATGAGATGTTCCAGGAGTTGAAGTTAATATTTCAAGTAAATACCCGAGTTGAGAGATATGAAGTCTTCAACAAGTTCTATAGCTAAAACATGGAGGAGAATAGCTCAAGCAGTGAGCATGTGCTCAAATTTTCTGGGTACTACAATCGCTTGAATCAAGTGGGAGTTAATCTTCCAGATAAAATAGTGATTGACAGAATTCTCTAGTGACCATCACCAAGTTAGTAGAACTTCATGATGAACTATAATATGCAAGGGATAGTGGAAACGATTCCCAAGCTCTTCGTGATGCTGAAATCGACGAAGGTAGAAATCAAGAAAAGCATCAAGTGTTGATGGTAAACAAAATCACTAGTTTCAAGTAAAGGGACAAAGGGAAGAAAGGGGAACTTCAAGAAGAACAGCAAGCAAGTTTTTGCTCAAGTGAAAAAACCCAAGTTTGGACCTAAGCCTGAAACTGAGTGCTTCTACTGCAAAGGGACTGGTCACTGGAAGCGGAACTACCCCAAGTAATTGGCGGACAAGAAGGATGGCAAAGTGAACAAATGTATATTTGATATGCAGATTATTGATGTGTATATTATTAGTGTTCGTAGCAACCCCTCGGTATTTGATACTGGTTCAGTTGCTAAGAGTAGTAACTCGAAACGGGAGTTGCAGAATGAACAGAGACAAGTTAAGGGTGAAGTGACGATGTGTGTTGGAAGTAGTTCCAAGATTGATATGATCATCATCGCACACTCCCTATACTTTTGGGATTAGTGTTGAACATAAATAAGTGTTATTTGGTGTTTGCGTTGAGCATGAATATGATTTGATCATGTTTATTGCAATACGGTTATTCATGTAAGTTAGAGAATAATTGTTGTTCTGTTTACATGAATAAAACCTTCTATGGTCATACACCCAATGAAAATGGTTTGTTCGATCTCGATCGTGGTGATACACATTTTTATAATATTGAAGCCAAAAGATGCAAAGTTAATAATGATAGTGCAACTTATTTGTGGCACTGCCGGTTAGGTTATATTGGTGTAAAGCACATGAAGAAAATCCATGCTGATGGGCTTTTGGAATCACTTGATTATGAATCAGTTGATGCTTGTGAACCATGCCTCATGGGCAAGATGACTAAGACTCCGTTCTCCGGAACAATGGACCGAGCAACAGATTTGTTGGAAATCATACATACTGATGTATGTGGTCCGACGAATATTGAGGCTCGCGGCAGGTATCATTATTTTCTGATCTTCACAGATGATTTGAGCAGATATGAGTATATCTACTTGATGAAACACAAATCTGAAACATTTGAAAAGTTCAAAGAATTCAAAGTGAAGTGGAGAATCATCATAACAAAGATAAAAATATCTACGATATCGCAGAAGTAAAATATTTGAGTTACGAGTTTGGCCTTCAGTTAAAACAATGTGAAAAAGTTTCACTACTCACGCCACCTGGAACACCATTACAGTGTAATGGTGTGTCCAAACATCGTAACCGTACTTTATTAGATATGGTGCGATCTATGATGGCTCTTACCGATTTACCACTATCGTTTTGGGGTTGTGCATTAGAGACATCTACATTCACATTAAATAGGGCACCATCTAAATCCGCTGAGACAACACCGTATGAACTATGGTTTGGCAAGAAACCTAAGCTGTTGTTTCTTAAAGTTTGAGGTTGCAATGCTTATGTGAAAAAGTTTCAACCTGATAAGCTCAAACCCAAATCGGAGTAGTGCATCTTCATAGGATACCCAATAGAAAATGTTGGGTACACCTTCTATCACAGATCCGAAGGCAAGATATTCATTGCTGAGAATGGATCCTTTCTAGAGAAGGAGTTTCTCTCGAAAGAAGTGAGTGGGAGGAAAGTAGAACTTGATGAGGTAACTGTACCTACTCCCTTATTGGAAAGATCACAGAAATCTGTTCCTGTGACTACTACACCAATTAGTGAGGAAGCTAATGATGATGATCATGTAAACTTCAGATCAAGTTACTACCGAACCTTGTAGGTAAACCAGAGTGAGATCCGCACCAGAGTGGTACGGTAATCCTGTTCTAGAGGTCATGTTACTTGACCATGACGAGCCTGTGAACTATGAGGAAGCGATGATGAGCCCAGATTCTGCGAAATGGCTTGAGGCCATAAAATCTGAGATGGGATCCATGTATGAGAACAAAGTGTGGACTTTGGTTGACTTGCTCGATGATCAGCAAGCCATAAAAAATAAATGGATCTTCAAGAGGAAGACGGACGGTGATAGTAGTGTTACTATCTACAAAGCTAGAATTGTCGCAAAAGGTTTTCGACAAGTTCAAGGTGTTGACTACGATGAGAGTTTCTCACTCGTATCTATGCTTAAGTCTGTCCGAATCATGTTAGCAATTGCCGCATTGCTGGGGAACATAGCAGAATTTTAAAATTTTCTATGCATCACCAAGATCAATCTATGGAGTCATCTAGCAACGAGGGAGAGGGGAGTGCATCTACATACCCTTGTAGATCGCGCGCGGAAGCGTTCAAGAGAACGGGGTTGATGGAGTCGTACTCGTCGTGATCCAAATCACCTATGACCTAGCGCCGAATGGACGGCACCTCCGCGTTCAACACACGTACGGTTGGGAAGACGTCTCCTCCAACTTGATCCAGCAACGGGGAAGGAGAGGTTGATGAAGATCCAGCAGCACGACGGCGTGGTGGTGGAAGCAACGGTGATCTCGGCAGGGCTTCGCCAAGCTCAGAGAGAGGGAGGAGTGTCACGAGAGGGAGAGGGAGGCGCCAGGGGCTAGGGTGTGGCTGCCCTCCCTCCCCCCACTATATATAGGACCCCTAGGGGGGGCGCCGGCCCTAGGAGATGCAATCTCCAAGGGGGGCGGCCAAGGGGGGTGGAGTGCCCCCCAAGCCAAGTGGGGCGCCCCCACCCCTAGGGTTTCCAACCCTAGGCGCAGGGGAGGCCCATGGGGGGTGCACCAGCCCACTAGGGGATGGTTCCCCTCTCACTTCAGCCCATGGGGCCCTCCGGGATAGGTGGCCCCACCCGGTGGACCCCCAGGACCCTTCCGGTGGTCCCGGTACAATATCGATTACCCCCGAAACTTTCCCGATGGCCGAAACTTGACTTCCTATATATAAATCTTCACCTCCGGACCATTCCGGAACTCCTCGTGACGTCCGGGATCTCATCCGGGACTCCGAACAACTTTCGGGTTACCGTATACTAATATCTCAACAACCCTAGCATCACCGAACCTTAAGTGTGTAGACCCTACGGGTTCGGGAGACACGCAGACATGACCGAGACGACTCTCCGGTCAATAACCAACAGCGGGATCTGGATACCCATGTTGGCTCCCACATGCTCCTCGATGATCTCATCGGATGAACCACGATGTCGAGGATTCAATCAATCCCGTATACAATTCCCTTTGTCAATCGGTACGTTACTTGCCCGAGACTCGATCGTCGGTATCCCAATACCTCGTTCAATCTCGTTACCGGCAAGTCACTTTACTCGTACCGTAATGCATGATCCCGTGATCAACCACTTGGTCACATTGAGCTCATTATGATGATGCATTACCGAGTGGGCCCAGAGATACCTCTCCGTCATACGGAGTGACAAATCCCAGTCTCGATTCGTGCCAACCCAACAGACACTTTCGGAGATACCCGTAGTGCACCTTTATAGTCACCCAGTTACGTTGTGACGTTTGGCACACCCAAAGCACTCCTACGGTATCCGGGAGTTGCACAATCTCATGGTCTAAGGAAATGATACTTGACATTCGGAAAAGCTATAGCAAACGAACTACACGATCTTTGAGCTATGCTTAGGATTGGGTCTTGTCCATCACATCATTCTCCTAATGATGTGATCCCGTTATCAATGACATCCAATGTCCATAGTCAGGAAACCATGACTATCTTTTGATCAACGAGCTAGTCAACTAGAGGCTCACTAGGGACGTGTTGTGGTCTATGTATTCACACATGTATTACGATTTCCGGATAACACAATTATAGCATGAACAATAGACAATTATCATGAACAAGGAAATATAATAATAACCATTTTATTATTGCCTCTAGGGCATATTTCCAACAGTCTCCCACTTGCACTAGAGTCAATAGTCTAGTTACATTGTGATGAATCGAACACCCATAGAGTTCTGGTGTTGATCATGTTTTGCTCTAGGGAGAGGTTTAGTCAACGGATCTGCCACATTCAGGTCCGTATGTACTTTACAAATATCTATGTCTCCATTTTGAACACTTTCACGAATGGAGTTGAAGCGACGCTTGATATGCCTGGTCTTCCTGTGAAACCTGGGCTCCTTGGCAAGGGCAATAGCTCCAGTGTTGTCACAGAAGAGAGTCATCGGGCCCGACGCATTGGGTATGACTCCTAGGTCGGTAATGAACTCCTTCACCCAGATTGCTTCTTGTGCTGCCTCCGAGGCTGCCATGTACTCCGCTTCACATGTAGATCCCGCCACAACGCTTTGCTTGCAACTGCACCAGCTTACTGCCCCACCATTCAAAATATACACGTATCCGGTTTGTGACTTAGAGTCATCCAGATCTGTGTCGAAGCTAGCATCGACGTAACCCTTTACGACGAGCTCTTCGTCACCTCCATAAACGAGAAACATATCCTTAGTCCTCTTCAGGTACTTCAGGATATTCTTGACCGCTGTCCAGTGTTCCATGCCGGGATTACTTTGGTACCTTCCTACCAAACTTACGGCAAGGTTTACATCAGGTCTGGTACACAGCATAGCATACATGATAGACCCTATGGCCGAGGCATAGGGGACGACACTCATCTTTTCTCTATCTTCTGCCGTGGTCGGGCATTGAGCCGTGCTCAATCTCGTACCTTGCAATACAGGCAAGAACCCCTTCTTTGACTGATCCATATTGAACTTCTTCAATATCTTGTCAAGGTACGTACTCTGTGAAAGACCAATGAGGCGTCTCGATCTATCTCTATAGATCTTGATGCCTAATATGTAAGCAGCTTCTCCAAGATCCTTCATTGAAAAACACTTGTTCAAGTAGGCCTTTATGCTTTCCAAGAATTCTATATCATTTCCCATCAACAGTATGTCATCCACATACAATATGAGAAATGCTACAGAGCTCCCACTCACTTTCTTGTAAATGCAGGCTTCTCCATAAGTCTGCGTAAACCCAAACGCTTTGATCATCTCATCAAAACGAATGTTCCAACTCCGAGATGCTTGCACCAGCCCATAGATCGAGCGTTGGAGCTTGCACACCTTGTCAGCATTCTTAGGATCGACAAAACCTTCCGGCTGCATCATATACAATTCTTCCTTAAGGAAACCATTAAGGAATGCCGTTTTGACGTCCATTTGCCATATCTCATAATCATAGAATGCGGCAATTGCTAACATGATTCGGACGGACTTCAGCTTCGCTACGGGTGAGAAAGTCTCATCGTAGTCAACCCCTTGAACTTGTCGATAACCCTTAGCGACAAGCCGAGCTTTATAGATGGTTACATTACCATCCGCGTCTGTCTTCTTCTTAAAGATCCATTTATTTTCTATGGCTCGCCGATCATCGGGCAAGTCAGTCAAAGTCCATACTTCGTTTTCATACATGGATCCTATCTCGGATTTCATGGCTTCCAGCCATTTGTCGGAATCTGGGCCCGCCATCGCTTCTTCATAGTTCGAAGGTTCACCGTTGTCTAACAACATGATTTCCAAGACAGGGTTGCCGTACCACTCTGGTGCGGAACGTGTCCTTGTGGACCTACGAAGTTCAGTAGCAACTTGATCTGAAGTTTCATGATCATCATCATTAACTTCCTCTCTAGTCGGTGCAGGCACCTCAGGAACAATTTCCTGAGCTGCGCCACTCTCCGGTTCAAGAGGCAATACTTCATCAAGTTCTACTTTCCTCCCACTTACTTCTTTCGAGAGAAACTCTTTCTCTAGAAAGGATCCATTCTTGGCAACAAAGATCTTGCCTTCGGATCTGAGGTAGAAGGTATACCCAATAGTTTCTTTAGGGTATCCTATGAAGACGCATTTTTCCGATTTGGGTTCGAGCTTTTCAGGTTGAAGTTTCTTGACATAAGCATCGCATCCCCAAACTTTTAGAAACGACAGCTTAGGTTTCTTCCCAAACCATAATTCATACGGTGTCGTCTCAACGGATTTCGACGGAGCCCTATTTAAAGTGAATGCGGCAGTCTCTAAAGCATAGCCCCAAAATGACAGCGGTAGATCGGTAAGAGACATCATAGATCGCACCATATCCAATAGAGTGCGATTACGACGTTCGGACACACCATTACGCTGAGGTGTTCCAGGCGGCGTGAGTTGTGAAACTATTCCACATTTCCTTAAGTGTGTGCCAAATTCGTGACTCAAGTATTCTCCCCCACGATCTGATCGCAAGAACTTGATTTTCCTGTCACGTTGATTCTCAACCTCACTCTGAAATTCCTTGAACTTTTCAAAGGTCTCAGACTTGTGTTTCATTAAGTAGACATACCCATATCTACTCAAGTCATCAGTGAGGGTGAGAACATAACGATAGCCACCGCGAGCCTCAACACTCATTGGACCGCACACATCAGTATGTATGATTTCCAATAAGTTGGTTGCTCGCTCCATTGTTCCTGAGAACGGAGTCTTGGTCATTTTACCCATGAGGCATGGTTCGCACGTGTCAAATGATTCGTAATCAAGAGACTCCAAAAGTCCATCTGCATGGAGCTTCTTCATGCGTTTGACACCTATGTGACCAAGGCGGCAGTGCCACAAGTATGTGGGACTATCATTATCAACCTTACATCTTTTGGTATTCACACTATGAATATGTGTAACATTACGCTCGAGATTCATTAAGAATAAACCATTCACCAGCGGAGCATGACCATAAAACATATCTCTCATATAAATAGAACAACCATTATTCTCGGATTTAAATGAGTAGCCATCTCGAATTAAACGAGATCCTGATACAATGTTCATGCTCAAAGCTGGCACTAAATAACAATTATTGAGGTTTAAAACTAATCCCGTAGGTAAATGTAGAGGCAGCGTGCCGACGGCGATCACATCGACCTTGGAACCATTCCCGACGCGCATCGTCACCTCGTCCTTCGCCAGTCTCCGCTTATTCCGCAGCTCCTGCTTTGAGTTACAAATGTGAGCAACCGCACCGGTATCAAATACCCAGGAGCTACTACGAGTACTGGTAAGGTACACATCAATTACATGTATATCACATATACCTTTAGTGTTGCCGGCCTTCTTGTCCGCTAAGTATTTGGGGCAGTTCCGCTTCCAGTGACCACTTCCCTTGCAATAAAAACACTCAGTCTCAGGCTTGGGTCCATTCTTTGACTTCTTCCCGGCAGCTTGCTTACCGGGCGCGGCAACTCCCTTGCCGTCCTTCTTGAAGTTCTTTTTACCCTTGCCTTTCTTGAACTTAGTGGTTTTATTCACCATCAACACTTGATGTTCCTTTTTGATTTCCACCTCCGCTGATTTCAGCATTGAATATACCTCAGGAATGGTCTTTTCCATCCCCTGCATATTGAAGTTCATCACAAAGCTCTTGTAGCTCGGTGGAAGCGACTGAAGGATTCTGTCAATGACCGCGTCATCCGGGAGATTAACTCCCAGCTGAGTCAAGCGGTTATGCAACCCAGACATTTTGAGTATGTGCTCACTGACAGAACTATTTTCCTCCATCTTACAACTGAAGAACTTGTCGGAGACTTCATATCTCTCGACCCGGGCATGAGCTTGGAAAACCATTTTCAGCTCTTCGAACATCTCATATGCTCCGTGTTGCTCAAAACGCTTTTGGAGCCCCGGTTCTAAGCTGTAAAGCATGCCGCACTGAACGAGGGAGTAATCATCAGCACGTGACTGCCAAGCGTTCATAACGTCTTGGTTCTCTGGGATGGGTGCGTCACCTAGCGGTGCTTCTAGGACATAATCTTTCTTGGCAGCTATGAGGATGATCCTCAGGTTCCGGACCCAGTCCGTATAGTTGCTGCCATCATCTTTCAGCTTGGTTTTCTCTAGGAACGCGTTGAAGTTGAGGGCAACATTAGCGTGGGCCATTTGATCTACAAGACATAGTGTAAAGATTTTAGACTAAGTTCATGATAATTAAGTTCATCTAATCAAATTATTCAATGAACTCCCACTCAGATAGACATCCCTCTAGTCATCTAAGTGAAACATGATCCGAGTCAACTAGGCCGTGTCCGATCATCACGTGAGACGGACTAGTCAACATCGGTGAACATCTTCATGTTGATCGTATCTTCTATACGACTCATGCTCGACCTTTCGGTCTTCCGTGTTCCGAGGCCATGTCTGTACATGCTAGGCTCGTCAAGTCAACCTAAGTGTATTGCGTGTGTAAATCTGGCTTACACCCGTTGTATTCGAACGTTAGAATCTATCACACCCGATCATCACGTGGTGCTTCGAAACAACGAACCTTCGCAACGGTGCACAGTTAGGGGGAACACTTTCTTGAAATTATTACGAGGGATCATCTTATTTAAGCTACCGTCGTTCTAAGCAAATAAGATGTAAAACATGATAAACATCACATGCAATCAAATAGTGACATGATATGGCCAATATCATTTGCTCCTTTTGATCTCCATCTTCGGGGCTCCATGATCATCGTTGTCACCGGCATGACACCATGATCTCCATCATCATGATCTCCATCATCGTGTCTTCTTGAAGTTGTCTCGTCATCTATTACTTCTACTACTATGGCTAACGCTTTAGCAATAAAGTAAAGTAATTACATGACGTTTATGTTGACACGCAGGTCATAAATAAATTAAGACAACTCCTATGGCTCCTGCCGGTTGTCATACTCATCGACATGCAAGTCGTGATTCCTATTACAAGAACATGATCAATCTCATACATCACATATATCATTCATCACATCCTTTTGGCCATATCACATCACACGGCACATGCTGCAAAAACAAGTTAGACGTCCTCTAATTGTTGTTGCAAGTTTTTACGTGGCTGCTATAGGTTTCTAGCAAGAACGTTTCTTACCTACGCCAAAACCACAACGTGATATGCCAATTTCTATTTACCCTTCATAAGGACCCTTTTCATCGAATCCGATCCGACTAAAGTGGGAGAGACAGACACCCGCTAGCCACCTTATGCAACTAGTGCATGTCAGTCGGTGGAACCAGTCTCACGTAAGCGTACGTGTAAGGTCGGTCCGGGCCGCTTCATCCCACGATGCCGCCGAATCAAGATAAGACTAGTAACGGCAAGCAAATTGACAATATCCACGCCCACAACTGCTTTGTGTTCTACTCGTGCATAGAAACTACGCATAGACCTAGCTCATGATGCCACTGTTGGGGAACGTAGCAGAATTTTAAAATTTTCTACGCATCACCAAGATCAATCTATGGAGTCATCTAGCAACGAGGGAGAGGGAGTGCATCTACATACCCTTGTAGATCGCGAGCGGAAGCGTTCAAGAGAACGGGGTTGATGGAGTCGTACTCGTCGTGATCCAAATCACCGATGACCTAGCGCCGAACGGACAGCACCTCCGCATTCAACACACGTACGGTTGGGAAGACGTATCCTCCAACTTGATCCAGCAAGGGGGAAGGAGAGGTTGATGATGATCCAGCAGCACGACGGCGTGGTGGTGGAAGCAACGTGATCTCGGCAGGGCTTCGCCAAGCTCAGGGAGAGGAGGAGTGTCACGGAGGGAGAGGGAGGCGCCAGGGGCTAGGGTGCGGCTGCCCTCCCTCCCCCCCCCACTATATATAGGACCCCTAGGGGGGGGCCGGCCCTAGGAGATGCAATCTCCAAGGGGGGATGGCGGCCAAGGTGGGTGGAGTGCCCCCCAAGCCAAGTGGGGCGCCCCCACCCCTAGGGTTTCCAACCCTAGGCGCAGGGGAGGCCCATGGGGGGCGCACCAGCCCACTAGGGGCTGGTTCCCCTCCCACTTCAGCCCATGGGGCCCTCCGGGATAGGTGGCCCACCCGGGACCCCGGGACCCTTCCGGTGGTCCCGGTACAATACCGATTACCCCCGAAACTTTCCCGATGGCCGAAACTTGACTTCCTATATATAAATCTTCACCTACGGACCATTCTGGAACTCCTTGTGACATCCGGGATCTCATCCGGGACTCCGAACAACTTTCGGGTTACCGTATACTAATATCTCAACAACCCTAGCGTCACCGAACCTTAAGTGTGTAGACCCTACGGGTTCGGGAGACACGCAGACATGACCGAGACGACTCTCCGGTCAATAACCAACAGCGGGATCTGGATACCCATGTTGGCTCCCACATGCTCCTCGATGATCTCATCGGATGAACCACGATGTCGAGGATTCAATCAATCCCGTATACAATTCCCTTTGTCAATCGGTACGTTACTTGCCCGAGACTCGATCGTCGGTATCCCAATACCTCGTTCAATCTCGTTACCGGCAAGTCACTTTACTCGTACCGTAATGCATGATCCCGTGATCAACCACTTGGTCACATTGAGCTCATTATGATGATGCATTACCGAGTGGGCCCAGAGATACCTCTCCGTCATACGGAGTGACAAATCCCAGTCTCGATTCGTGCCAACCCAACAGACACTTTCGGAGATACCCGTAGTGCACCTTTATAGTCACCCAGTTACGTTGTGACGTTTGGTACACCCAAAGCACTCCTACGGTATCCGGGAGTTGCACAATCTCATGGTCTAAGGAAATGATACTTGACATTCGGAAAAGCTATAGCAAACGAACTACACGATCTTTGAGCTATGCTTAGGATTGGGTCTTGTCCATCACATCATTCTCCTAATGATGTGATCCCGTTATCAATGACATCCAATGTCCATAGTCAGGAAACCATGACTATCTTTTGATCAACGAGCTAGTCAACTAGAGGCTCACTAGGGACGTGTTGTAGTCTATTTATTCACACATGTATTACGATTTCTGGATAACACAATTATAGCATGAACAATAGACAATTATCATAAACAAAGAAATATAATAATAATCATTTTATTATTGCCTCTAGGGCATATTTCCAACACACATTTTATGAAATCAGGCAAAAGGATAAACAAAACTGCATTCCTTAATGGATTTATTAAAGAAGAGTTGTATATGATGCAACCAGAAGATTTTGTCAATTCTAAAGGTGCTAACAAAATATGCAAGCTCCAGCGATCCATCTATGGACTGGTGCAAGCATCTCGGAGTTGGAATATATGCTTTGATAAGTTGATCAAAGCATATAGTTTTATACAGACTTGCGGTGAAGCCTGTATTTACAAGAAAGTGAGTGGGAGCACTACAGCATTTCTGATAAATTTATGTGAATGACATATTGTTGATCAGAGATAATGTAGAATTATTCTGCAAAGCATAAAGGAATGTTTGAAAGGAGTTTTTCAAATAAAGACCTCGGTGAAGCTGCTTACATATTGAACATCAAGATCTATAGAGATAGATCAAGACGCATGATAAGTTTTTCAATGAGTACATACCTTGACAAGATTTTGAAGTAGTTCAAAATGGAACAGTCAAAGAAGGAGTTCTTGCCTGTGTTACAAGGTGTGAAGTTGAGTAAGACTCAAAACCCGACCCATGGCAGAAGATAGAGAGAGATGAAAGTCTATTCCCTATGCCTCAGCATAGGTTCTATAAGTATGCCATGCTGTTATACCAGGACCGTATTGATATCCCTGCCTGAGTTTGGCAAGGGAGTACATAGCTGACTAGGAGTATATCACTGGACATTGGTCAAAATTCTTCCTTAGTGGGATAGGATATTTTCTTGATTATGGAGGTGACAAAAGGTTCGTTGTAAAGGTCACGTCGATGCAAGTTTTGACACTGATCCAGATAACCCTCAAAGTCTCAATCTGGAACATAATGAAGGTGGAGCAATTAGCTAGAGTAGCTTAGTGCCAGATGATTGTTGACATAGAAATTTGCAAATACTTACGGATCTTGAATGCGGCAGACCCGTTGACTAAACTTCTCTTACAAGCAAAACATGATCACACCCTAGTACTTCTTTTGGGCGTTAATCACATAGCAATGTGAACTAGCTAGATATTGAAATCTAGTAAACCCTTGGGTGGTTGGTCACATGACGATGTGAACTATGGGTGTTAATCACATGGTGATGTGAACTATTGATGTTAAATCACATGGCGATGTGAACTAGATTATTGACTCTAGTGCAAGAGGGAGACTAAAGGAAATGTGCCCTAGAGGCAATAATAAAGTTATTATTTATTTCCTTATTTCATGATAAATGTTTATTATTCATGCTAGAATTGTATTAACCGGAAACATAATACATGTGTGAATACATAGACAAACAGATTATGACTAGTATGCCTCTACTTGACTAGCTCGTTGATTTAAGATGGTTGTGTTTCCTAGCCATAGACATGAGCTGTCATTTGATTAACGGGATCACATCATTAGGAGAATGATGTGATTGACTTGACCCATTCCATTAGCTTAGCACTTGATCGTTTTGTTTGTTGCTGTTGCTTTCTTCATAACTTATACATGTTCCTATGACTATGAGATTATGCAACTCCCGTTTATCGGAGGAACACTTTGTGTGCTACCAAACGTCACAACGTAACTGGGTGATTATAAAGGTGCTCTACAGGTGTCTTCGAAGGTACTTGTTGGGTTGGCATATTTCGAGATTAGCATTTGTCACTCCGATTGTCGGAGAGGTATCTCTAGGCCCTCACGGTAATGCACATCACTTAAGCCTTGCAAGCATGTAGCGACCAGACCTCAAACGGTCTGATCTCTGTGCTCCGGTGTCATCCCTGGATCAGTAATGCTGACACCACATAGTACTTGGAGGATTTATAGCAGAGTAGCAATCACACACTTATTACATGGAGTGTCTCATAAGAGAACTTATTATAATAAATATGGCTTAAGGCCATCTAATAATGATAACAACGGAAGGCTTGGAAGATAAGTGAGTCCATCAACTCCAACGGCATCACTGAGTATAGAACCACGACCTAAAACTCCTTAATCGTTGTCTGAAAAGTGTGCAACATTAACGTTGCAGCCCAAAAACGGGTCAGCACATGGAATATGCTGGCAAGATAACACATAGAGAGTAATGGAATGAACAGCTATACTATATGCATATTTGGCTGGTGGAAAGCTCTATGGTTACAGTTTTGCGTAAAGCCAATTTTTCCCTACTTCAAAGGAATAAATTTATTTAACTATCATGGTAGTTGTTAAACATTGAGAATGGTTGACAGCATTCTCAATCCCAATTAAGCATCATCATTAAACATAACCCAACAAAATTAATTTAGAGTAACATGTTGAGATTCACATGATAATCCAGTACTAGATACTCAAGATGTCCATAACCGGGGACACGGCTAATCATGATTAGTTTGTTACACTCTGCAGAGGTTTGCGCACTTTTCCCCACAAGACTCGATCGCCTCCGTTTGGTTTCTCGCACTACAGGGTGTTTGAGAAGACGGATGACCGAGACATAGTCTTTCAGAAGCGCTAGCACCTTACGATCGGGTAGACCGTACCACCTATATCCCCTACATCTGCTAGTCTACCATTGTAAGAGTTCGCACAACTTAGTCAACTATGCTAGAGCCCATAATAGCTTGTGGCTGCACACGGAAGTTTCTAGTATGAATAGTCTTATGATCCCTTTGAGCCTGGGTGGCGGTCCAAAAGAAAACAGGCAAGTCCTGGAATACCCAGGTGCCTCAATCCACCCAGATGTGTGTTTAAGTTGCCACCTTAGATAAACCATTAATTATCAATCTCACATCTGTCAATGGATTTCACTCACCCAATCCACGTCTACTAGCATAGCATGGCATAATAAGCAAACGTAGAAGTAACTCCCAAAGGTTTGATAATAAACTGGTAATAGGTACTACCTCATCTACTTCCCATCCCACAATTTAATTAGATCCTAATCATGCAATGTGTGAGGATTGATCTAATGCAATAAAACTGGGTAGTAGAAAAGGTATGATCAAAGTGTTACTTGCCTTGCTGATGATCCGGGAAACCTAGCGATTCGAAGTAACAGGCGGCGCACTCCGGATATTCTATCGCAAACAAACAAACAAGCATACAATAAGCACTCATCTAATGCACAGGTAAAACTCAAATAAGAGATCTAACCAGAAGGTTCAACTTAAGAACTCCGGTTGGCAAAAGAATCGAATCGAACGAAGCAACGAAAGTCAAACGGCGAAAGAAAACAACTTCGTTCTAGCAATCTGGATCTAGGGCAATTTTTATAGTAGCAAAATCTTGTTTAGGTTGGTTAAACGGATAGAGGGTTTCGAGACGAATCCCTAGGCGCTTGAATCGCCTGATTCCGATAAACGAGCGAAAAGTTAAACTAAAACGAAAATCGGATCAGAAATCGCGATCAGAAAAATCGCGGATTTAATCCGAGAAAAGAAAAACGAAGAACAGATTAACGAACGAACGTTTGTTATCTGAAACTAAACGATGAACGCGTTCGTTAAAACGAACGAATCGGTGAACGTTCACTAATTAAGTAAACCAGAGAAATAAACCGATCTAGGGTTTCGAAAAAAAACCGAGGCGGTTTCTTAAAAAAACGAATGGCGAATGGCGGTGGCTATACCTCCGGCGAGGTATTCCGGCTGGCGGGGCGGGGCTCCGGCGGCGGCGGCGGCTATGCGGGGCGGCGGCGGGGCGGCGGCAGCGGCAGCGGTGGCGTGAGGCGCGCGGCGGCGGCGGTAGCAGCGCAGGCGGCGGGGCGGCTCGGCTGGCGGGCGGCGGGGGCGGGGTGAGGTGAGGGCGGCTTGGTATTTAAGAGAAGGGGGGTGCTGCCTTGGGGAGGGGGTCGGGCGGCGGCGAGGCGGCTCTGGCTCGGACTCCTCCCGAGTCCGGCGGCTGCTCAAGCGCGAGGCGGCGGCGGCTGGGCCGGCCTGGCTCGGCTGGGCCCTTGGCCCAGTCGGGCGTGGGTTTTTTTTAAATATTCCGCTCGGAAGAAAAAGAAAAAGAAATTCTAAACGGAATCCAAAAATTCCGGAATAAATTTTCACGGGCTTCTAAAATCAAGCCTCACAAGGTGAACATTTATTTGGGACCTAAATGCAATTTTGGAAAACGCACTTTTTTCCTAATTCAAATAAAACACCGAAAAACTCCGAAATAAAATCTTATTTGATTTTATTATTAAATCCTCAATATTTCTTTATTTTGGGAAAGTCATTTTATTCCCTCTCTCATATTTTTATAGTAGAAATAATTGATGATAAAATAAATAAAATCAAATGATCCTATTCTCAAAATTTGAGAGAACTCAAATATGATAAATAACGAAATCCCCAACTCTCTCCATGGGTCATTGAGTTGCGTAGAATTTCTAGGATCAACCAAAATGCAAAAGAAATATGATATGCATTGATGATCTAATGTATAACATTCCAAATTGAAAATTTGGGATGTTACAAACCTACCCCCCTTAAGATGAATCTCGCCCTCGAGATTCGGGTTGGCTAGAAAATAGGTGAGGGTGGTCCTTGAACAAATCTTCCTCTCGCTCCCAGGTGGCTTCATCCTCTGAGTGGTGGCTCCACTGGACTTTGCAAAACTTGATTACCTTGCTGCGAGTAACTCGGTTGGCAAACTCGAGGATCTTAACAGGCTTCTCCTCGTAGGTCAAATCGTTATCCAACTGAATAGTTTCCAAAGGCACTGTATCTCTCAACGGTATATCAGCCATCTCTGCATGACATTTCTTCAGCTGAGAAACGTGGAACACGTCATGTACTCCTGACAATCCTTCGGGCAATTCCAACTTGTAGGCTACTTCCCCCATACGTTCCAATACTCGATATGGTCCTACAAATCGTGGTGCTAACTTTCCTTTGACTCCAAAACGTTTTGTTCCCCGAAGTGGGGATACTCGAAGATAAGCTCTATCTCCAACTTCGTAAACTGTCTCCTTGCGTTTAGAATCCGCATAACTCTTCTGTCTGGACTGGGCTACCTTGAGCCTATCGCGAATCAACTTCACCTTCTGTTCAGACTCTTTAATCAAGTCAGGACCAAACAACTGACGGTCTCCAACTTCGTCCCATGACAACGGTGTCCTGCACCTCCTTCCGTACAAGGCTTCGAAAGGGGCCATCTTTAAACTGGTTTGGTAACTGTTGTTGTAAGAGAACTCTGCATATGGCAAATTGTCGTCCCAACTAGATCCATAATCTAGCGCACAAGCTCTCAGCATATCCTCCAAAATCTGATTTACCCTCTCGGTCTGTCCATCTGTCTGTGGATGAAAAGCTGTGCTGAATTCTAGCCTGGTACCCAAAGTTTCATGCAACTGCTTCCAGAACTTTGAGGTAAATTGGGTTCCTCTATCTGATACGATACTCCTTGGAACTCCATGCAGACATACGATCCTGGTCATGTATATCTTTGCCAACTTAGCACTGGTGTAAGTGGTCTTTACTGGGATGAAATGAGCTACTTTCGTCAATCGATCAACTACAACCCAAATTGAGTCATAGCCTGAACGAGTCCTGGGCAATCCCGTGATAAAATCCATGCCTAGCTTATCCCACTTCCATTCGGTTATCGGCAATGGTTGTAACAATCCTGCTGGCTTTTGATGCCCTGCCTTTACTCTCTGGCATACATCACAAACTGCTACATACTCCGCTATATCCTTCTTCATTCCAGTCCACCAGAAAATATCCTTCAAATCCAGATACATCTTGGTATTTCCTGGGTGAATTGAATATGGTGAATCGTGTGCCTCTTGCAAAATCAACTTCCTGATCTCCGGGTCATTGGGCACGTAAACACGGTCTTCAAACCATAGGGTGTCGTGCTCATCCTCACAAAATCCTTTAGCTTTTCCTTTGCTCAGTTTCTCTTTTATAGCGGCAATCTCTTTGTCAGCTTTCTGAGCTTCTCTGATTCTATCCATCAAAGTTGACTGAATCTCCAATGCTGCTACATAGCTTCTCGGAACTATTTCTAAACATAGTTCACGAAGATTCTTCTGCTAACTCCTTGGGTATTTCTCCCGTCATTAACGTATTGACATGACTCTTGCGGCTTAATGCGTCAGCTATCACATTAGCCTTTCCGGGGTGATAATGCAATATCATATCATAATCCTTGATAAGCTCCAGCCATCTCCTTTGTCTGAGATTCAACTCCTTCTGGGTGAAAATGTACTTCAAACTCTTATGATCCGTGTACACTTCACAATGGTTTCCAATAAGGAAATGTCTCCATGTTTTCAAAGCGTGCACTACGACTACTAACTCCAAATCATGCGTAGCATAATTCAACTCATGGGGCTTCAGTTGTCTTGAGGCATATGAAACAACTCTCCATTCTTGCATAAGCACTGCTCCAAGTCCTCGACGTGAAGCGTCGCAGTACACCTCATAATCTTTGGTCTGGTCTGGCAAAATCAACACTGGTGAGGTAACCAAGCGTTTCTTCAACTCCTGAAAACTAGCCTCACACTCCTCTGTCCATATGAACTTGGTATCTTTCTTCAACAACTCAGTCACAGGCTTCGCAATCTTTGAGAAATTCTCAATAAATCTCCGGTAGTATCCTGCGAGTCCAAGAAAACTCCGGATCTCTCCAACTGTTGTTGGGGCTTCCCACTTGGTCACGGTTTCAACTTTAGCGGGATCTACTGCTATACCTTCTCCGGATATAACGTGTCCAAGGAATCCTACTTTCTTCAACCAAAACTCACATTTGCTGAACTTGGCATATAATTGGTGTTCTTTGAGCTTTCCAAGTACCAAACGCAAATGCTCCTTATGCTCCTCTTCATTCTTCGAATAAACCAGGATATCATCAATGAACACTACAACGAACTTATCCAAAAACTCCATAAACACTTTTTTCAACATGTTCATAAAATAGGCAGGTGCGTTAGTCAGACCAAATGACATAACGGTATACTCATACAGCCCATACCTGGTAGTAAAAGATGTCTTCGGAATATCCTGTTCTCGAATCTTTAACTGGTGGTATCCTGATGGCAGATTGATCTTGGAAAATACCTTAGCTCCTTGCAATCGATCAAACAGATCGTTGATCATTGGTAGTGGGTACTTGTTCTTGATCGTTACTTCATTCAATCCTCGATAATCAACAACCATCCTTAACGATCCATCCTTCTTATCCACTAGAAGTACTGGCGATCCCCAAGGTGAAGAACTTGGGCGAATATATCCCTTATCCAGTAACTCCTTAATCTGCTTCTTAATTTCCACCAAATCCTTTGCTGGCATCCTATATGGTCTCTTTGATATTGGCCCTGTGCCTGGCAATAGCTCAATCAAAAACTCAATATCTCTATCCGGTGGCATGCCTGGCAACTCTTCTGGAAATACATCAGGGAAATCCCTTACCACTGGTACTTCCTCCTGCACAACTCCTGTTAGGCAATTTACTTGGGTCCTCTTTGGCACATGCCGGGATACATACTTGATCCTTCTCCCTTCTGGTGTGGTAAGCAAAATTGACTTACTAGCACACTCAATATTCCCTTCATACTTTGATAACCAATCCATGCCTAATATCACATCCAATCCTTGAGATTCCAATACTATTAGGTCTGAGGGAAAAACATAGTTACCAATCCTTAATGGTAACCGATCACACCATAGACTAGCCACATACTCTGCTCCGGGCGAGGTTACTAACATGGGTGACCTAAGGGCTTGGGTTGGTAGGTTATACTTATCCACAAATCCCCTTGAGATGTATGAATGCGATGCTCCAGTATCAAAAAGAACGAGTGCAGTAAATGACTTAACCAAAAACTTACCTATTACTGCATCGGGCTGAGCTTCAACCTCCTCCACGCTAACGTGGTTCACCTGTCCCCTGTTGAAAGGGTTCGGCTTCTTCCCAGAACTTCCATTGCCATTTTGGCCTTCAGGACATTCATTGGCATAATGTCCGGTCTTCGAACACTTATAGCAAGTGACTTGGCTTAGGTCCTTCTTGGCTGGGGTCGAGGGGTTGGTGCGGTTCTGGCCGTTGCTTCCTCCATTGCCATTTCCATTCTTGGTGCCATTGTGACTGTGCGAGCTACCTCCTCCATGGGTATGCTGAAAATGTCCTCCCGGTCTAAGGGTAAAACGTGGCTTCTGTGGAGCTCCTGAATTGTACTTTCCTTGTCCATACTTCCTCTTGTGATTCTCAATTTGCTGCTGCTTCCCTTCAATCATAAGAGCACGATCTATCAACTCCTGGTAATTGTTGAAGGTTGCTACCATCAACTGCATGCTCAACTCATCATTCAGTCCTTCCAGAAACTTCTCCTGCTTAGCTGCATCCGTAGCGACGTCATCTGGGGCATAATGTGCTAACTTACTAAATTCCTCCACATACTGGCCAACTGTCCGTCCTCCTTGGCGCAAGTTACGAAACTCACGCTTCTTCATGGCCATAGCTCCTGCTGAAACATGGGCAGTACGGAAAGCCTGCTGAAACTGGTCCCATGTGACAGTGTCGACTGGGAAAGTGGCTGTGAAATTCTCCCACCATGATGTTGCGGGTCCTTCTAGCTGATGTGCGGCAAACTTCACCTTCTCCTCATTTGTGCATCCTGCTGTGGTCAACTCCCTAGCTGTCTTGCGGAGCCAATCATCTGCTACTATCGGCTCGGTGCTACTGGAAAACACCGGCGGATTCAGCCTAAGAAAACGGGCTAAGTGGTCAACAGGTGGTGGTGGTGGTGGTGGGTTGTTGTTGTTGTTCCCCTGATTCTGATTCTGGACTAGCAACTGCATCAATGTCTTCTACTGCTAGATCAACTGGGTGAGCTCTGGTGGAAAGGCAAATCCGGGGTCACGTCTCGGAGGCATCTGAGGGTTTAGAAAAGATGAGATATAAGAATAGAGGGGGTCTAAAGAGAAAACACTACCCATATGCACATGAGACAAAAGCAAACCATTCACTTCATTCAATCAAACAAGGGCATACAATCGATCTAACTATCGCAAAAGTGCTCAAACTACTTTATTTACATGATGGACTACTACTACTGATGAGGTGGTCTACTAGAAATATTCCTCGGTCGTTGACTCCATAATATCTGCTCCAGCTTCATCAACATAGTCATCATCGCTACTATCTGGTTTCGAGTCAGTGTCGTCGATGATGATGTAGTCTTCCGGGTTAATCTCCTTGGGTTCTTCGTCTTCATCTACTGGTGTCGGGCCTCCCATAAATATTCCAATCTTCTTGATCAGGTCATCATTCTTCTCCACCAATACTTCAATTTCTTCTTCATAATCTTCACGTGTAGCCTTGAGTTCTTCCTCAAGTTCCTTGATTCTAGTCTTAGCCTTCTTCAGATCTATCATGTTGGCACACATCTGGTTCTCCTGTCGTCGAATGTGCTGGTTTAATTCCTGGATAAAAGCTGTGATTGATCTATCCTTCTTGGTGCTGATCATCTCCCAGTGTTCATCTCGGCGCCCACAAATCTGGTAGATAGTATCTTTGAGATCCTTGCGGTAGACTTCTCCAATGCGTCCCATGGCTATGTGAGCTGCCATGCTCTTTCCTAGACTCCAAGTTGGTGCATCAAAAGAAAACTCTATGGGTTCAGTGACTAGCATGAACGTCCTTCCTAGAACTTGAACTTGAATCATCCGGCGCTCTTCTTCCGGTAAAGTGGCGTTGTAGGTTCCCGTGAAGCTTGGTACTCCTATATTCAGGTATCTAGTGACTTCCTTCAAGTGGCGTCCAAAGGGTGTATCTTCATCCGGTTGTGTGAACTTATTCCTTGCATCCGCCATCCTAAAGAGTAGAAAAGATGAGAAGTCAGAAGAGAAGAGAGTGAATAGTAGGATCTTAGGTCTTTTAGCTTAGTGGTCGTGTCCTACAGTCAGCGTGTGCTCTGATACCATCTCTGTAGCGACCAGACATCAAACGGTCTAATCTCTGTGCTCCGGTGTCATCCCTGGATCAGTAATGCTGACACCACACAGTACTCGGAGGATTTATAGCAGAGTAGCAATCACACACTTATTACATCGAGTGTCTCATAAGAGAACTTATTACAATAAATATGGCTTAAGGCCATCTAATAACGATAACAGCGGAAGGCTTGGAAGATAAGTGAGTCCATCAACTCCAACGGCATCACTGAGTATAGAACCACGACCTAAAACTCCTTAATCGTCGTCTGAAAAGTCTGCAACATTAACGTTGCAGCCCAAAAACGGGTCAGCACATGGAATATGCTGGCAAGGTAACACATAGAGAGTAATGAAATGAACAGCTATACTTAATGCATATCTGGCTGGTGGAAAGCTCTATGGTTACAGTTTTGCGTAAAGCCAATTTTTTCCTACTTCAAAGGAATAGAATTTATTTAACTATCATGGTAGTTGTTAAACATTGAGAATGGTTGACAGCATTCTCAATCCCAATTAAGCATCATCATTAAACATAACCCAACCAAATTAATTTAGAGTAACATGTTGAGATTCACATGATAATCCAGGTACTAGATACTCAAGATGTCCATAACAGGGGACACGGCTAATCATGATTAGTTTGTTACACTCTGCAGAGGTTTGCGCACTTTTCCCCACAAGACTCGATCGCCTCCGTTTGGTTTCTCGCACTACGGGGTGTTTGAGAAGACGGATGACCGAGACATAGTTTTTCAGAAGCGCTAGCACCTTACGATCGGGTAGACCGTACCACCTATATCCCCTACATCTGCTAGTCTACCACTGTAAGAGTTCGCACAACTTAGTCAACTATGCTAGAGCCCATAATATCTTGTGGCTGCACACGGAAGTTTCTAGTATGAATAGTCTTATGATCCCTTTGAGCCTGGGTGGCGGTCCAAAAGAAAAGAGGCAAGTCCTAGAATACCCAGGTGCCTCAATCCACCCAGATGTGTGTTTAAGTTGCCACCTTAGATAAACCATTAATTATCAATCTCACATCTGTCAATGGATTTCACTCACTCAATCCACGTCTACTAGCATAGCATGGCATAATAAGCAAACGTAGAAGTAACTCCCAAAGGTTTGATAATAACTGGTAATAGGTACTACCTCATCTACTTCCCATCCCACAATTTAATTAGATCCTAATCATGCAATGTGTGAGGATTGATCTAATGCAATAAAACTAGGTAGTAGGAAAGGTATGATCAAAGTGTTACTTGCCTTGCTGATGATCCGGGAAACCTAGAGATTCGAAGTAACAGGCGGCGCACTCTGGATATTCTATCGCAAACAAACAAACAAGCATACAATAAGCACTCATCTAATGCACAGGTAAAACTCAAATAAGAGATCTAACCAGAAGGTTCAACTTAAGAACTCCGGTTGGCAAAAAGAATCGAATCGAACGAAGCAACCAAAATCAAACGGCGAAAGAAAACAACTTTGTTCTAGCAATCTGGATCTAGGGCAATTTTTATAGAAGCAAAATCTTGTTTAGGTTGGTTAAACGGATAGAGGGTTTCGAGACGAAACTCTAGGCGCTTGAATCGCCTGATTCCGATAAACGAGCGAAAAGTTAAACTAAAACGAAAATCGGATCAGAAATCGCGATTAGAAAAAATCGCGGACTTAATCCGAGAAAAGAAAAACAAAGAACAGATTAACGAACGAACGTTCGTTATCTGAAACTAAACGATGGCATTTGTTAAAATGAACGAATCAGTGAACGTTCACTAATTAAGTAAACCAGAGAAATAAACCGATCTAGGGTTTCGAAAAAAACCGAGGCGGTTTCTTAAAAAAACGAACGGCGAACGGCGGCGGCTATAGCTCCGGCGAGGTATTCCGGCGGGCGGGACGGGGCTCCGGCGGCGGCGACAGCTATGCGGGGCGGCGGGGCGGCGGCAGCGGCGCAGCAGCGGTGGCGTGAGGCGCGCGGCGGCGGCGGCAGCAGCGCAGGCGGCGGGGCGGCTCGGCTGGCGGGCGGCGGGGGCGGGGTGAGGTGAGGGCGGCGGGGCGGCTTGGTATTTAAGAGAAGGGGGATGCTGTCTTGGGGAGGGGGTCGGGCGGCGGCGAGGCGGCTCCGGCTCGGACTCCTCCCGAGTCCGGCGGCTGCTCAAGCGGGAGGCGGCGGCGGCTGGGCCCTTGGCCCAGTCGGGCGCGGTTTTTTTAAATATTCTGCTCGGAAGAAAAAGAAAAAGAAATACTAAACAGACTCCAAAAATTCCGAAATAAATTTTCACGGGCTTCTAAAATCAAGCCTCACAAGGTGAACATTTATTTGGGACCTAAATGCAATTTTGAAAAACGCACTTTTTTTCCTAATTCAAATAAAACACCGAAAAACTCCGAAATAAAATCTTATTTGATTTTATTATTAAATCTTCAATATTTCTTTATTTTGGGAAATTTATTTTATTCCCTCTCTCATATTTTTATAGTAGAAATAAATGATGATAAAATAAATAAAATCAAATGATCCTATTCTCAAAATTTGAGAGAACTCAAATATGAAAATAACGAAATCCCCATCTCTCTCCATGGGTCATTGAGTTGCGTAGAATTTCTAGGATCAACCAAAATGCAAAAGAAATATGATATGCAATGATGATCTAATGTATAACATTCCAAATTGAAAATTTAGGATGTTACAAAGCATTGCAACTAATAAGTTAGTTGCGGGATGATGTATTACGGAACGAGTAAACGAGACTTGCCGGTAACGAGATTGAATTAGGTATTGAGATACCGACGATCGAATCTCGGGCAAGTAACATACCGATGACAAAGGGAACAACGTATGTTGTTATGCGGTCTGACCGGTAAAGATCTTCATAGGATATGTGGGAGCCAATATGAGCATCCAGGTTCCGCTATTGGTTATTGACCGGAGACGTGTCTCGGTCATGTCTACATAGTTCTCGAACCCGTAGGGTCCGCACGCTTAAGGTTTCGATGACAGTTATATTATGAGTTTATGAGTTTTGATGTACCGAAGGAGTTCGGAGTCCCGGATGAGACCGGGGACATGACGAGGAGTCTCGAAATGGTCGAGACATAAAGATCGATATATTGAATGACTATATTCAGACATCGGAAAGGTTCCGAGTGATTCGGGTATTTTCCGAAGTACCGGAGAGTTACGGGAATTCGCCGGGGCGTATATGGGCCTTATTGGGCCATACGGGAATAGAGGAGAGAGGCCAAAAGGAAGGAGGCGCGCGCCCCCCCTCTGGTCCGAATTGGACAAGGGGTGCAGCCCACTTTTCCTTGTTCCTCTCCCCCTCTTTCCTTCTCTCCTACTCCAACAAGGGAAGGAGGAGTCCTACTCCCGGTGGGAGTAGGACTCCCCCCTTGGCGCGCCCTCCCCCTAGGCCGGCCGCCTCCCTCCCTTGCTCCTTTATATACGGGGGCAGGGGGGCACCCCAGAGAGACAACAGTTGATCATTGATCTCTTAGCCGTGTGCGGTGCCCCCCTCCACCATAGTCCTCGATAATATTGTAGTGGTGCTTAGGCGAAGCCCTGCAATAGTAGAACATCAAGATCGTCACCACACCATCGTGCTGACGGAACTCTTCCCCGACATTCTGCTGGATCAGAGTCCGGGGATCGTCATCGAGCTGAACGTGTGCTAGAACTCGGAGGTGCCATAGTTTCGGTGCTTGATCGGTCGGGCCGTGAAGACGTACGACTACATCAACCGCGTTGTGCTAACGCTTCCGCTTTCGATCTACAAGGGTACGTAGACAACACTCTCCCCTCTCGTTGCTATGCATCACCATGATCTTGCGTGTGCGTAGGAATTTTTTTGAAATTGCTACATTCCCCTACAACTATAACTCGGGCTCCAGCTTGGGCGAGGAGTTGAATGAATCCTGTCTCGACTGTAGGAGTATGCATCCTGCTGGGCCAGAGCTGTCTGAAGTAGTTCTCTCACCCTCCGGGTTTCAATTGCTGCTGGCGAGTAGCCTTCCATTGGGAGAGCCGCCAAACGAGCCGATGCTGCGATGAGGTTTTCTAGGGGGTTGGAGAAGTGACCCGAAGGTGTTGACACATAACGAGGAGGAGTTGTATTTACACGAGCTGGCTCCATGGCGCGTGGCTGAACTGTTGCACCGGGTGTTGTGACCCGGTTTGCCTCCGGTGGGTGCCTCCCCCAAGCCCCGAGTGTATGGAACAGGTTCCTCAGATCCAGCGTTAGAGGCAGACGCGACTGAGTTTTCTGATGCCTCCTCCTCATGACCTCATTTGATGCGTTAAGATCCACCGAGAGCCGGAAAATTTCTGCTTGAAGTTGCTGAGCACGAGCGTCCAGAGCTGCTCGTTCTACTGCCATCCGGGTTTTCTCCGCGGCTAGATTTTCTTTAGTTTGCACCATCTCCTCCCGCACGCGTGCCACTTCTGTGTTGTGCTGGGCTTTATCCGCCGGCTCTACCACAGCGGTTAACAGAGTCGTCAGCCGATCCACGAGGTCCATTAGAATCTGAGCCAGAGGCGCGCAGGGTCTCCTGACCCGGCTGCTGCCGACCCGGTAGCTGCTGCTGCCGATGCGGTAGAATTCTGCCCGGGCTGCGTCCCCGCCATGAAGACTCCGGCCCAATTCGGCGGCTCAAGGGGGTCCGAAATACTGCTGCCATCGGAACAGCCCCCGAGCATGCCGTCTTGCAGCTGGTACAATGAGTCCGTCTCACCTGTTGATGATGCAGTATCAGAGCAGATGGTTGTCTCCCCGCCTTCCATCGATCCTTCGGAGTATTCACTGCCATGGATGCAGCCTACGAAGGCATGTTTCACGACCGATTGAACACGGGTGGTCCTGGCGCGCTGAGCCATTTTGATGAGGTTGGTGTGGACGTCCGGCTCAGGGCCTGACTCGCCGATCCGGCCGATGAAGACGTGAATTCCACCGAAGGGGAGCCGGTACTCGTACTCAATTGAGCCGGCCTCGGGACCCCAGCCTTCGTCGTCGATGTAGAGCTTGCCGCGACGACTCTTGGTCATCCGGCCTACAGCATATCCCTTGAGCCCTTCGAAGTTGCCCTTCAAGAACTCAAATCCACTATGCGCTGGCCCCACGGTGGGCGCCAACTGTCGTGGAGTTGACACGACAGATGTCCTAGAACAAGGACTTAGTCGTAGGGCCATCGCACTAGGAAGCTTAAAGGGGTTAATCGGGACAAAGGACACACGAGAGAGTTTTTATACTAGTTCGGCCCCTTACGATGAAGGTAAAAGCCTACGTCTAGTTGGGATTAGTATTGCTGAAGTTTCAATCTTCAAGGGGCTCAACTCGCCGGCTTGGTTATCGATTTGGTTCTTTCTTGCCCTAAGTCGCCACCGGGTCGTCCCCTTATATACATGGGTTGACGCCTGGTGGCCTACAGAGTCCCGGCCGGCTCATAATCGTGTCCGGCTCGGTGACTTCCTTTACATGCCTTTTCTTACAAGTCTTTCCTTACATACGACGGTTTACAATATCGGGCCTTAAGCCGGCCCCAGGCCTTTGGGCTTTCTATATGTTTAATAAACTATCATCTTGAATGTATATTGGGCTTCTTATGTAACCCACCATTAGGGCTGACCCGGCCCCTCCTGGGCGGGTCATTCTGGTAGTAATATCCCCAATAGAGGGGGAGGGGGAGGACGGGTGGGGAAAAGGTGGTGGGTGCGGATTAGCAGTAGCGCGGGTCGTAAAACGCGCTGCTACTAAGAAAGTAGCAGCAGCGCGCTTTCGATACAAGCGCTACTGCTAACCGGGACCAAAAGTGTGCCCGATTTGAAAATTAGCAGCAGCGACCTCAGAAAAATCGCGCTACTGCTACAGCTATAGCAGTAGCACGGCTCGCGGCACCGCGCTGCTGCTAAATGGAGTTGGGTGGGCACTGTCGGTCGATATTTGTAGCAGCGCGGCTTACGCCGAGCGCGCTACTGCTAAGCACTTGTCAGTAGCGGGTTTTCCACACCCGCGCTACTGCTAATTAGTAGCAGCGCTCCTTTTTGAGCCGCGCTGCTGCTAAGATTCTGTGTATAGGGTTTTCCCTAGTAGTGAGACATAGATCTAAAACTGGTAGGCTCAATAGTTGGTAAGAAACACTCATATAACTAGATGATACCACGCACGTTGCTGCGGGAATCGGTTGCACTATATTTTGATAAAATTTGGTCGTCCTGATCTTTATGGCTCCATATATGACGAACTATCCTCATCAAGTAAAAGTTGTGTGCTATCTATAAAAGTTTAAGTTGTCTATAGAAGGGAGCTATGCTTAGTTAGAAACCTGAATCGATATACTAAATTAGCACAAAGCATTGTAAAATTGGCTACAACTTGTTTTGGCTTTGAAGCATGACGTACCCTAAAGCATCAAAACAGATGCACTAAACACTAAGTTTGCACAAAGCATCTCCAACTAATCAGTGGGAAGAAAATCGCATCTTGGTTTTGGGGTCTCACAAACAAACGATGGATGATTTACTTTGCCACATCAGACATGATCACTATCTATAGCCATCTGTGTTAATTCTAAATTGCTTGCGAAGTATTCATGGATTACAAACTAATCTTAAATTCGATTGTGAAACAATAGTTGACCAAGAAATTATAAGATGTGAAAATTAAACCATAGCATTGGTAGGAAACAAATCATTGAAAACTCAAAGCCGACCTCAACTTCTCCAAACTGTTCTAGGATAAGCAACAACCCAACGTATATATGATCTCTATTTGCGACATTTTGCTAAGACTAAATAAGTGTAAAAAATACATCGAAGGAATAAACATGTTGCATTCACCAATGCATGAAGCAAGAAAAGAATAAAGGATCACATAGATGAAAGGTCACAAAAAATAGATGGGCGCAATAGTAATTTTCTATACCTCTTCAAAATGGACAGTGTGCAGCAGGCAAGAAAAGGTATACAAATAAAAAAACAATATATATTACAACAATTAACAACGATTTAAGAAGGAGAAATATGCAGTGCATGAAATTACTTATTCGCTACACCGGCATATCATTCCATGAATCAATTGATAGGCATTTAATTATGTGTGCGTCACAAACAAAATAGTATGTAAATTGTAACATATTTAAGATGTGTGCATGTATTGAATTATGATGCCTCTATACTTATAAGAAACCACGCAAAGGCATACCAATAGATGGTTTCAAGCTGCAGCTCCTATATGACAACCTGTTGTGAACAGAAATTGTACATTGACCTGTTCAGTGGAGTAAATTGCAAACTTGCAAACTGTCAACAAAGCATAGCTCCAAATTCAGAGAGGAAAGGAATGACACCTTAGACAATATAATGCTGATATAACTGGCAACAAAGGCAGTAAAGTGGAAAGGCTTATTTGTGAAGGAAAAAATTATGTCTTGGTAAACACCCATAACACGTCAGTAATTTGTTGAAAGGCATGAGAAAAATAAAGATATATATTAGCAAACAAACACTGTGTATTCAAAAAAGATATATGCTACCTGATCGTCTGTCCATGTGAAAAAGCACGATGATGTGCTTCATATGTTGGCTGTGATCACGAGGCATCTCCATAGCCATGACTTTCCTACATAGAACTGCTCAGAAATCCACAGCAGTTGCAACCAACAACTGCCTGTGAGATAGGAAGAAAAACAAAAGTTTGCATGCATATGCAAATACAATCATATTGTATCACGGTGTAAAGTGTACCGGTAGGGGTTTTGGCTCCATGTCATCATTCCTTCCAAAGATCAAAGCTGTAAGCTTGTGGTTCCTAGCGATCGGCCGATGACTGAATCATCTGCAAGAGCAAGGTCTGCACTTAAGAAAGCTATGTGGATTGAATTTGTGGCAGATTCAGAAGAAAAAAACATCTTCTTGTACTGTTTCTAGGAACTCTAAATGCTCAAGAACAACCTCATGGCATGTTTATGCATTTAGGATAATGCATCAGAACCTCCATGGCCATAAAAACAAATAACACTGTTAGTTCAGATCGCGTAACAGAATATCCGTGAATTCCATGTGAGAGTACACTTCATTAGGGCTGGTTGGCTTGGTGTAGGAGGAACAACATTATTTGGGCATGGAGGTGGTGACCGGAGGATACTATAGGAAGTCGCCTGCTCGCTTGCCTCGTCAAACAGACCCAAACTGCTGTATTGGTTGGTTCGTTCCTATTGCCTGGAGAAGGAGAAGTGTTTTGACTGTCGAGGAAATTAAAAGAACAACAATGTACAACTCCTGTACAACGGGTCTGATCATGTTGGAATCCACCTAAACCAGCCTCCCAGGGTGCCAGAGCTAGATTGGCCAGAACGGAACAGACATGAGACGGCAATAGGACCAAAGCCAATCAGAATTGCGGCTACCATCTCGAAACGCTCACGGCTCCAAACAATTGTTGTCGGCAAGGGAATTGCAGCCCGCGAGAATCCTAGAGACCGGTCGGAGGTGAGGCAGACCCGCGTAGATCCTCAGCAAACACTGACCTGTGACAAGGCGCGCCGCGCACGGGGGCGGCCGAAGGATGTGAGAGCGGAGGCGGGATGCACCATGAGGTAGCCGGAAGCCTGAGCGACGCAGAGAGAAAGATGGGGGGATCAAGAGAGATGGAGCTCCACGGGAGAGGAGAGTTGAGGGAGTAATAACCGGGGAAGAGGAAATCGCTTGATTGATTCGTCAGTTATGGGAGGCGGAAGAGGAAGCAGCCGCTAGCTTCGGTGACCATGGGATCACATGCGTTGAGTAGAGAGAGGAAACACATGGATGAGAATAGATCAAATGGATGCAGATGGCCAAGATAACGGCGAGAACAATTAATATGATATGGATACAGGTCAGAAGATAATGTAAATAAAACAATTAAACTTGGGTGGAAGGTTGTCCCCCGGCTGCATGCAGATTGCATGAACATGATGAGAATTGCTGATGTGGCAAGACGGTGATGTGGACGGTCTGCATGTTTAGATAATTGTGGTAGTAGGGATCAATCTCTTAGGTATATAGGATTAGAGAGAAGGTATGCAAACTTTTTAAGTTAGCAAGTGCTATCAGCTAGCACCATAGCCGTCTCTGTTTGTGTTCGTCGAACATGCTACAATATAGTACAAAATAAATAATATTTGATGAATACAGAGTAATAATGAGTGAGCAGAAGTGTTAAGCTTAATCAATAAAAAGCCTAAAGCTCTCCAGCCGAGCCTAGACCTGTCAATATAAATGTATCATATTCTGCCTACACATTGTGCATACCAATCTCTTGGTCGTGTCGGCCTACACCGCTAACTTATTAAAATCATATCCATCAAAATTTATCTCATGACAGTATCTAGCACTTGGTCTTACCTGGCTATGTCTGCCGGTCTGGCCATCACATGGCCCTCCTCCGGAGAAGCACGTCAGCGCCGTTCAGGCCGTCCATGGTGCAAGACCAGAAATAAGGAGGTGCGAGACCAGAAATTCATCCGGCAACAACTACCATTCTTCACAGTTGGAATAAGTTAACAACCGCCACATTGACCCTGTGCTAAAATACATGACCCACCTTCAGTTGCCTGGCTAACTATGGACACGTGAAATGAGTAAGAGAAGATTGATAATTGCATAGCCATGAAATTACAACAAGAATAATTCAGGAGAGGGAAGCTACTGAACCCCGTTACATAGGAACAAATTCAGCTTGTCATTTGATTCTTGGCATGGAATGGGATAAGTTAACAACCGCCACATCGAACTTGTGCTAAAATACATGACCCACCTTCAGTTGCCTGGCTAACTATGGACACGTGAAATGAGTAAGAGAAGATTGATAATTGCATAATCACGAAATTACAACAAGAATAATTCAGGAGAGGGAAGCTACTGAACCCCGTTACATAGGAACAAATTCAGCTTGTCATTTGATTCTTGGCATGGAATGGGATGCCAAATTAAAAATTAATTTATACAACCAAAATTGGACACATTTATGAAAATCAATTAACTTTCAGTGTATTCGTATTCTGGAAATCGTCATGTAAAACTATGACCACTCATGAGAACATATATAGAGAGAGAGACAAATCAAACAACATGACAGGTGCTAGACTGGGTGTCATGACTAATTTACAATTATTGGTAGAGGAACAGATCATAATTTCTTTGCTAAATGGGAAAAAACAATTGTTTCATCAGTGATGTATGGCAGTGACTTACTATTACCATAACTAATATCATCATGCAGACATAGAAATACGAATTAAAAAAACTTGTCTCCTGGATGCCTCCTTATGCCTATGCTCCTCCGACACGTGCTCGGATCCAACAACATGTCCTCTTCCTGCAGGGAATCAGTATAGATACACATGTGTGTGAGAGAAAGTAGACCCAAAAGGAAGAACACAGAGGGGTGCTGTCCTACGTACCTCTTCCCCAATCCACAGTGTGCATCTTAGTTGTGCTCTCTCTCTCACTCTCAACCGCTTATGTAGATCCAGACCGAGCATGGGGCAGATTTCGCACAGTGCAACGGAAAAGAAGAAAACCGGGCAGCGAGGGGCGGCGTGCTCCAGTGTGGGCCGTGCGTGTGTCAGGTGCCGCTTGTAACGCCCTCGATGCGGCTATATCTCCCACGTGTCGAAGCACGATTTAGAGGTATAACCGCATTGAAAGCAATGTCGCAAGTGAGGTAATCTTCACACAACCCATATAATACATAAGGGAAAAAGATACATAGTTGGCTTACAATCGCCACTTCACACAAAACATGAATAAAGCATTACATCATTCAAATACAATCAAGGTCCGACTACGAAACCAAAATAAAAGAAGAACCCCAAATGCGACAAAGGTCCCCGATCGACCCCAACCGGGCTTCACTACTGATCAACTAGAACGAAACAACATGAAGGACAAGATCTTCAACGAGCTCCTCCTGAGCTGGGTTGCGTCATCTGCACGGACTCCTCGGCACCTGCAAACTGGTTTTGGAAGTATCTGTAAGCCACGGGGACTCAGCAATCTCGCACCCTCGCGATCAAGACTATTTAAGCTTATGGGTAAGGTAAAGGTAAGAGGTGGAGCTGCAGCAAGCGACTAGCATAAAAGGTGGCTAACATACGCAAATGAGAGCGAGAAGAGAAGGCAAAGCACGGTCGATAAAAGTATGATCAAGAAGTGATCCTAAAACAACCTACATCAAGCATAACTCCAACAACCGTGTTCACTTCCCGGACTCCGCCGGAAAGAGACCATCACGGTTACACACGCGGTTGATTCATTTTAATTAAGGTCAACTTCAGGTTTTCTACAACCGGACGTTAACAAATTCCCATCTGCCCATAACTGCGGGCACGGCTTTCAAAAGTTCAAATCCCTGCAGGGGTGTCCCAACTTAGCCCATCACAAGCTCTCACGGTCAACGAAGGAATAGACCTCCTCCCGAGACATTCCGATCAGACTCGGTATCCTGGTTCCTCAAGACATCCTCGACAATGGTAAAACAAGTCCAGCAAAGCCGCCCGATGCGCCGACATCCTGATGGGAGCTGCACATATCTCGTTCTCAGGGCAACACTGAATGAGACATCCTACGAGTAAAACCAGCCCTCAAGTTTCCCCGAGGTGGCCCCGCAGTCTACTCAGTTCGGACCAACACTTAGACAAGCACTAGCCCGGAGGGGTTTAAAAATAAAGATGACCCTTGGGCTGGCCTAACCCAAGGGAAAAAGAGGCTAGGTGGCGAATGGTAAGACCAAGGTTGGGCCTTCCTGAAGGAGTTTTATTTAAAGCGAACTGTCAAGGGGTTCCCATTATAGCCCAACCACGTAAGGGACGCAAAATCCGAGAACATAACACCGATATGACGGAAACTAGGGCGGCAAGAGTGGAACAAAACACCAGGCATAAGGCCGAGCCTTCCACCCTTTACCAAGTATATAGATGCATTAATTAAATAAGATATATTGTGATATCCCAACAAGTAAACATGTTCCAACAAGGAACAACATCACCATGTTCCAACAAGGAACAAACTTCGATCTTCACCTGCAACTAACAACGCTATAAGAGGGGCTGAGCAAAGCGGTAACATAGCCAAACAACGGTTTGCTAGGGCAAGGTGGGTTAGAGGCTTGGTTCAACAATATGGGAGGCATGATAAGCAAGTGGTAGGTATCGCAGCATAGGCATAGCAAAAAAGCGAGCAACTAAGCACGCAAAGATAGAAGTGATTTCGAGGGTATGGTCATCTTGCCTGAAATACCGCAAGGAAGAAGAACGAGTCCATGAAGAAGACAAACAGACGTAGTCGAACGAATCCTCACAACTCCAGAACGAAACCGAAGCTAAACGCGAGAAGCAACCCAGAAAGAAGCAAACAACAAAGTAAACAACCATCACATAAGCATGGCATGATGCACAACCAGGTATGATGCATGTACGGTTTAAATGAGGCATGGCATGGCAAAATGCACAAAAAATCCTAAAAATTAAATGGAGCTTAATATGCAACGAGTTGCATATTGACGAAACACCACATGACTTATTTAGTTCTCTCCCGTTTAGCTACTCAACAATATTAAATGTTGCTAGCATGGCAAGAGGTGAAGCATAAGTAAACTAAACATTTAGGCAAGTTTAAATGAGGCCGGAAATAACAAGCAACAAATCCGGTAAATCCCCATATGCAATTATCAATTTGGTGCAACAACAATTTTTAAACATTTAAATGTTATTATCATGATGCGAATGACATGTGCAAGTTTAAGCAATTTTATTAAAAGTTGACAAGAGCATTATGAAGCATTTGTCACCGTGGTGCAAAGGAAAGGGGTGCCACGGCAACGATAACGAAAACGGTGCCATGGCAGCGTTCCGGTTCCGGTACTCGATTGAGATACCGACGCAAAGGGGAAGTGTGCGGAACATGACAAGCTAGGATGGTGGGGTGATCTCGGATACCAAGTTCCCACATGTCGTTGGCAAGGAAAAAAGAGGGGCGACGTGCAAACGCGATCATCTCATATCACATAACATGCATTCGGTCCACGGACGGTCGTGTCGATGGTTATAACTTTCGAAGCGTGCCTTATCGGAACGGATCAAGTTCGTAGAGGGAAGTAGGCGTTCTCGCGACGGTAGTCGAAGTAGTTGTTCTCTCATGCTCTAGGGTCGACGGTAGAGGTTCCCGCGATCTCGGCGACGGTAGTGGTACATGTTTATCGTTGCGCGAGTTTCCGTAGATGTTCGGGGTCATGGCGAGGAACTTGATGCATCGTTGAACTTGGCGTCCGAGGAATCCCGCGTAGTCGTACACGAGTCATAGTCGAACTTGACGGTTCCGCTACACGATTCTTCGGAGACGGTAGTTGTTCTCGGTTCGTAGACGAACTTGACGGACCTGAGGGCTCCGGCCATCGGGGTACTTGACGCAACACCGAGTAGTCATACATTTTGGAGAGGAACTTGGTGTATCCAAAATGAGCAAGGCAAAAACCCTTTGTTCAGCGGTGGTCGCACTTGGCAAAATCCATGAAGGCGTCCTTGGGCGTTCCTGGTTGTCGCGTCTTGGCAAAATGAAGGGGACATTGGCGTCCATGCAACCGGCAGCGGAGGTGCACGAAACCAGCGGCAGAGGACAAGCTGCAGCCGTGGTTCTCAATCGGCAATGACGGCAGGGGAGGACGCCTATGAATCGCGGGTGAAGCTTGGGCGTGGAAGGAGGGAGGCGAGGCAGAGCAGCAGCGCGAGGTGCAGCTAAGTCATGGGGCGCGGGACTTGGACGCTGGCTGCAGAGAAGCTCGGGGTAGGGGAAGCAGTCACCATGGGGACCGGGAGGAGCTCTACTCCCCTCTGGCGTTGCAGGCTGCTGGTGGAGGAGACATGCTTAGGAGTTCCTCTCCCTGGAGCGAGATGGGGCGCGAGCGCCATGGCCCGAGAGAGAGGCTGCAGGGAAGAGGAGAGCATCTCCGGCGCTCGGGGTCGAACTCACACGCGAGGGGAGAGGGTGAGGGCTCCTCAAGCAGGGGGAGATGGGGATGGCGCGGTCCTGGGAATCGAGAGGGAGATCGAGGAGAGGGAAAGAACTGGATCGAGCATGGGAGGATGAGAGGGAGAGGAGTGGGATCGAGGGAGATGAGGGAGATGAGGTAGTCGGGCTCCCTGGCGGCGCGAGAGAGAGATCGAGGAGAGCGAGGGAGAGGACAAGGTGAGGTTGGTCGGGCCTAGGGTTAGAGAAGCTGGTGGGGCGGCTGGGCCTTGGGCCACTGGTGCGGGTAGCCTAGGTGCAGATGGGCCGCGGGGATAGTAAACGAGCTGGGCAGGTTGCAGCTGGGCTGGGAGGCCCATCCGGCTCTTCTCTCTCTCTCCCATCTCCTTCTCTTTACAAAAAAACAAAGAAGTAAGAGAAGGGAAAAGAGAGAAGAGAAGGTTAGAGGAAGAATTTGGGAACGGGGATAATTTTCACGGACTCAGAAAAATGTGCACGGTCCGGGAAAATAGAAAAAGGTCAAGTTTGAAAGATTAAATTCAAATTCATTTGAATTTAATTCAAAAGGTTTGAACTAGGGCAGGTTTTTCGAAGTGCCCAAAAATGTTGAGAATTTAGGTGGAGCTCCAGAAAATGAAGAAAAGATATATGACAAAGTTAGAGACCAAGAGTTGAGAAGGAAAAAGGCATGAGGATTATTTTTGCACGTGTGTTATGGTGAATATCAAATTAAAGAAATATTGAATATAGCTCCCTACTATCGGGAGGATAGGTTATAAAGAGAAACCACCATGTGAGTTCCCTCGATTTAAATGGACCAAAGATCCATGCAATTTATTTAGTGAGTTGAGGTGCAAAGATTTATGAGATGATGGCATGATGACATGATGCAATGCACATGATGCAAAGATGAATGCAACAGACGAAACAAATCACACAACGAATCTCGAAAACCCTGGAAGACATCTGAAACTCCGGTCTTGGGGCGTTACAACACTCGACCACTACGAGAGGATCTCGTCCCGAGATCTAGAATGGCACCGGAGGGACAACGGAAGAGAAAGAGAAGAGGTAAAACTAAGTTGCTCCTTTGACAAACGAGTGAAACCAAAGAACCTTGAAAAGGTTGGATAAATTAAAAGAAAAAAATACAATGAAGAAGAACAAAGTTGAAAGCACTCCGGTAGGGAAGAGGAACAAGGAAGAACAAATTCGGGCAGCACTCCGGTTGAAAAGAGATGCAAGGCTTGATAAGGCAAAAAGAACTTGAACAAAGGGGCACAATACTCCGGTTAAACAAGATAGGGAAGGAATAAGAGTGATATAATTTCGACAGCACTCCGCCTATAAATGGAAGGAATTGAACTTGACAAGATGAGAGGATACTTGAAAAGAGGACACAACACTCCGGTTAAAAGGATAGGCATGAAAAGAACATGATCTTTGACAAAACGAGATGATGGGTTGAAAAGATGAACATCACAGTGCCTCCGGAACAAAAGTAAGAATGGAATGGAGTGAACGAAGGGAAACAAGGTCTTGATAGAGCACGCTCACAACAAAAGCTAGAACGGAGTTGTTGGAAAACGAACAACGAAAAGAACAACATTGTAGTGGACTTATAGAAGACATCCCAAAGCTATGAGGTGAAATTCTGCCACTAACGAAAAGTAATAAATTGGATTGATATCAACAAGGAGACGAGAAACTTATTTCACAAGGAGGATAAATGAAGAACTTGGGTCATTTATAATCACCATAATAGCAACAATCCTTAGGGAAGGCTTTAGGTGAAATATAACCCAAGATAACTCCAATGACAGGATTGATGGATTTAAAGTATCTCATTCTTAACAACATGTGAATCATGGAACATGAACTCAAATTATCAAGAATGACGTAATACCACCTCCAATGGTACGGAAGAAAAAATGCACTCCGGATTACAAGAAGAAGAATGCTTGAGCTCCTCTAAAAAGAATCTTGATGAACCCTTCGAGAATGAGTTAAATCCTTGAAGAACCATCATGTAGAACCTCCATGAAGAACTCTGTTAAACAAAAGAATGATAAAACGGAAAGAAAGGGTAGTTGAAAACACAAGGTGGAACCTTGTAAAGATTTAGATAGATATCCGTGATAACATAATTGCGAGAGCTTGGAACTCCGGGAAAGAAAGATGAGCACTTGAAACCTAGAATAAGTATGATCAACCACTCCGGAAAACAGGAATTGAATAAACTCGATGAAACAAGAATAAGAATTACATTATGCATATCCTTCACCAATTAAAATTGATGAAAAGCAATGGGATTGGCATACTACTTATTCTCGTAGAAGGGATTAAGATAGATATAGCGTCAATTTTGAAAGGTCTTCCATGAACCACCGGTCGGATTGAAACAATGAATAAATTGATATGATGAACGAAGGGAGGCAAAATCTTGGAAGAACCACCATAAGAATTAAAAATGAACGAAGAGAAGATAAAGAAAACACCGGAAAAAGAATTAGCAAATGAAAGAAGATGCTTAAGAGAATTTATATATGAGAGAACGAAGAGACCATGCACTGATTAGAGGATATTTGATCGATGCACTCGTAAGATTTAGAGAATTAGAGCTGAAAGCTGAGGATGAATAAACCTGAAATGATGGAATCCGGATAATCAAACTGAGAAGACTCTTGAACAGCTCCTGATAGGTGAAAAGAAATCTCACAACCAAAGAGAATTATGAGAGGATGGCAACAAGCTAGAGCCATGAATCTTCAAGAGAACGAACCAAGATTTAGAGGAAAACACTTCTTCGGTCTTCAAAATCTGAGAATGACGACGAGAAACACCAACATGAATTGTTGAGACACACCAGAATGAAGAATGGAAAAGTTGAGCCAACGATGAAAAGAATTTGAAAGATCTTGGAGAAATACATTCGACTGATGATAATTCATTCTTACGTCAAACTTTGACAAGAAATTTGAGGATATCTCCAGGAAAATAAGAAGAGTCAGGTAAGATCCTAGGAAAAGACCTGTGGGTTAGGGCCCACTGAAAAGAACACCGTTGAAAAGATTTAAAAGAGAGGTTGCACCGGTTGAATTAAATGACTTGAATGAGATACCAATCTCGAAAGAGCTTGAACGAATGCAGAGTGGAAACACGAATCTTCGAGATATATTGAGCACTCCGGAATAACAAATAGCGAGAAGTAGAATGATAATGAGGTGCACCGGCATGAGAAAGCATTGAAACGAGGAAAAGGGTATGATCAACAAAGTTTGACTTGGTTTCACCGGAGAAGATAAAAGAACAAAGAATGATAAACTTGAAGCTCCGTTAGAATCTTTCTGAGAATCACCGGATAAGAGCATTAATGGAAAAGAATGGAGAGGCTTGCCATCAATAAAAGGATACTTGAATAAAAAATCTGAATCATTGAAGAAAAAGGGTGGGTGGGCGGGAAAAACAAAGGCAATTTGGAGACGGATGAAACAAACACCGTTGAGAAGAAGTGATAATTGATCTTGCGGAAGTTGAAATGATCGGATCCACTTGAAGAGAAGCACACCAGTTGAAAAGGATTGACATGACAAACTCGATTATCCTGGAGGATTAGTATTCACATCGGAGTATGAGAACAACATTAGAGAAGGTATGGAATCAACATTTGACTTAGAAGCAACTCGAATACCACAACTCAAAACAAAACAAAGGATTGGCTTGCAGAATAAGCCGGAACAAACATATGATAGAGATTTTGTCCGAAGTTTTCGTGGTGGGTCCTACACGGGCTCGATCGTACAGCACCATCATGTACAAGGCAGTGCACATGACATACGAAGCATCCCCGAGTCAGCATAGCCAAGGACTCTTTAAGACACAACGAGACTACTGTAAAACCGACCGTGAATAGGCGGACCACTAGACGTCGAACCCCAATTTCATAACATACATCTGTCAAAAAGATATCCTAAGAGCTACTTGAATTCCCACCTATGAAACTCCCGAAACTTTCCCAGTTATGCAATCAGGTGTTGGGGATACAGGGGAAGCACAATATCTCACCCAAAACTAGCAAATCCTACATCCAGCTGTATCCATCCTTCAACACATAACCAAGAGACCTTCGGAAATCATCTACCTCAACCTTCGAAAAGCATCCGTTATACAAGTTATGGCAATACTCCCGAACTCCCGCCCCAGTACTGGGTGGCGTCGAGATTATCTCACCAACGAACTGCATAAAAGAGATTTTCGATGTCGGCGTACTAAACTCAGGTATTCCAGGACTGCAATGATAAAATTATGATGACAACACCTAGGAGCTCAACTCCCGGGGACACTTCCACAAAACCCCTGACAGGAGGCATCAAGACAATGTTCTCGTCATAAAACCATCGGAATGATTCCAAGATACCCGCGTGATCCTAAAAAAAAATTAGTGAAATTTGAGAAGAGAAGAGTCAAAACTCTACGTCAGGATGCCTTACCAGAGTGATGAAGGGACTGAGGAGTAAAAAGAAGTCCTACTCTCCGATATATATATAATCCTAAATGACTCAAAACATTTTTTTCTAGACTCAACAACGGCTGCTAAAAACGATCAAGCAGTGGGGGCTCCTAAGGTCGGGGAAGGCTCTGATTACCAACTTGTAACACCCTCGATGCGGCTATATCTCCCACGTGTTGAAGCACGACTTAGAGGCATAACCGCATTGAAAGCAATGTCACAAGTGAGGTAATCTTCACACAACCCATGTAATACATAAGGGAAAAAGATACATAGTTGGCTTACAATCGCCACTTCACACAAAACATGAATAAAGCATTACATCATTCAAATACAATCAAGGTCCGACTACGGAACCAAAATAAAAGAAGAACCCCAAATGCGACAAAGGTCCCCGATCGACCCCAACCGGGCTTCACTACTGATCAACTAGAACGAAACAACACGAAGGACAAGATCTTCAACAAGCTCCTCCTGAGATGGGTTGCGTCATCTGCACGGACTCCTCGGCACCTGCAAGCTGGTTTTGGAAGTATCTGTGAGCCACGGGGACTCAGCAATCTCGCACCCTCGCGATCAAGACTATTTAAGCTTATGGGTAAGGTAAAGGTAAGAGGTGGAGCTGCAGCAAGCGACTAGCATAAAAGGTGGCTAACATACGCAAATGAGAGCGAGAAGAGAAGGCAAAGCACGGTCGATAAAAGTATGATCAAGAAGTGATCCTAAAACAACCTACGTCAAGCATAACTCCAACAACCGTGTTCACTTCCCGGACTCCGCCGGAAAGAGACCATCACGGTTACACACGCGGTTGATTCATTTTAATTAAGGTCAACTTCAGGTTTTCTACAACCGGACGTTAACAAATTCCCATCTGCCCATAACCGCGGGCACGGCTTTCAAAAGTTCAAATCCCTGCAGGGGAGTCCCAACTTAGCCCATGACAAGCTCTCACGGTCAACGAAGGATATACCTTCTCCCGAGACATTCCAATCAGACTCGGCATCCCGGTTCTACAAGACAACTTCGACAAGTTAAAACAAATCCAGCAACACCGCCCGAATGTGCCGACAAATCCCGATAGGAGCTGCACATATCTCGTTCTTAGGGCACACTTAGATTGTCTAAACTTCCGGTAGGCCAGCCCAGAGTTTCCCCTGGTGGCCACCGGCGGCTGACGAGGTGGACCAACACTCAGAGGAGCACTGGCCCGGGGGGGTTTAAATAAGATGACCCTTGGGCTCCGGAAACCCAAGGGAAAAAGAGGCTAGGTGGCAAATGGTAAAACCAAGGTTGGGCATTGCTGGAGGAGTTTTATTCAAGGCGAACTGTCAAGGGGTTCCCATTATCACCCAACCACGTAAGGAACGCAAAATCCGGGAACATAACACCGATATGACGGAAACTAGGACGGCAAGAGTGGAACAAAACACTAGGGAAAAAGGCCGAGCCTTCCACCCTTTACCAAGTATATAGATGCATTAAGATAACAAGATAATATAGTGATATCCCAATAAGAAAAATAATGTTCCAACAGGGAACGATCTCCAATCTTCACCTGCAACTAGCAACGCTATAAGAGGGGCTGAGCAAAGCGGTAACATAGCCAATGAACAGTTTGCTAGGACATGGTGGGTTAGAGGTTTGACATGGCAATTTGGGAGGCATGATAAGCAAGTGGTAGGCATCATAGCATAGGCATAGCAAAGGAGCGAGCATCTAGCAAAGCAAAGATAGAAGTGATTTCGAGGGTATGATCATCTTGCCTACAAAGTTGTCAGAGTTGACTGGATCCTCAAAAGCAAACTCAACGGGCTCCTCGTTAGTGAACTCGTCTCCTGGCTCTACCCAAACAAGACAAACAAGCAAAAGGAACACAATCAACCACGTGCAAAACTCAAACAACATGATGCAAACATGGTATGCTATGTGGGATGCGATATGTGATGCATATGCAAGATTTGACAAGGAATGATTGAACCTGGCCACAACATGGAAATCTAAGAGTGCCAGTAAAAAGGTGAGGTGATTTCGGTTGAAATCGATATAAAGATCACCGGAATCGGATGCACGGTTTGGAAATGGCAAGCAAAACAAATATGGCACCGGTCTGCGATAAACATCAAGTAGCCATCTAAATGCATCAAGATAATTATGCTACAACACTCAAACAAGACAACAAAATACATGGAAGGGATCCACTCATGATGCTTGGCAAAAGATGAACACTGAGCTACGGCCAATTCATCCACTAACAGGTTCAAACAAGCATGACAAAAGTGCAATTGGTAAACAGGTTTCAGACTTAGTGAAATTAACACAAGCCTGGAATTTCAGATCAGGTAGCACACTTTGGAGCATGAAAACTCTATGCTACAGGAACTTAACATGGCAAAACAAGGCATGGCATGGAGCTACTCAAAGAGCTTAACAAAAGTCCCTTAGTGACCTTGAGCCAAAAGGGATCAGAAAATACAATTGCAAGCATGTGAACATGGCAAAAACATAATCAGGTTACAGACTTAGTGAAAAACTGGAGCATGCAAATATCTTAACGAGTAGCCATGTTCACGAGCTTGATGCACTCACTACAAAGCATGGCATGACAAACTAAGTATACACCCATCAAGAATACATATTATATAAGCTAGACATGGCAAGAACAACAACATAGCATGCACGGATCAACAACAACATCCTCGGCAAAATCACTAACAAGTAGACAATCTGCCAGGAATTACGAAATAGCAAAAGTAGAGCTCGATTGACTCAAGCTAGGGTGCTCCACAATTGCAAACAAAGACATGGATGGATAGAGCACCACAATATTAACAAATCATCCTTACTGATCATCCTCAAAAGAGGCACAAATCACTAGGAAACAACATAAACATATGGCATATTGATAAAAATAGATCAAGGACTTGGAGAAATTCTAAGTCCCTGAAATCAGCATTAACGAATGCACCACTTTGCAAGCTTGTGCTAGTCACCACACATATCACAAAAATACATGGATAGCACCTCTGTAAAGATGGCAAAGCATATAACAAAACTCATGTAGATCTCCGGAGCATATCATGCACACATTAATCATGGCAAAAATGACAAATAGCTATTTGGTGCAGCAGATCTGACAATTAACTCAAATAGCTCTCTTCCAACAGCATTTCGGGCATCAAGATGAGCCCAAATGAAAATGACGCAGTGAGATGAAATGATGTACTCTCTGAGACGAACATTTTGATATGCTATACGCCCAAAATGGAGCTACGAATGCGGAGATATAGCATGATGAAAAATGCAATATAATTAGGGTTTCGGGAGAAAGTCAACCGAGGAGATAAACTCAGATCTGGATCTGGCTGAGCACGGAAAACGAGGTTTGCCGAAAATGTCGACGGGGCCGCCGGAGTTCGTCGGGGAAGGAGGCGGCGAGGCGCTCCCGGGCCGGATCTCGCCGGGTTCGGCCGGCGGGGAGCCGGAGTGGCGGCGGGGAAGGCGCGGCGGAGGAGGCGCGGCCGGCCGGCAAGGAGCGCGGCGAGGCGCCGGCGAGGAGCGCGGCGAGGCGCGGTGGCTCGGCCTCTGGAGTAGAGGCGGCGCGCGGGCGGCGGTGGCCGGCTTCGAGGGGGATGGCGGCGTGCGGGCGCGGGGCGCGACCCGGTCTTCTCGGCGGAGAGGGCCCGCGCTGGGTCGGGACGGGCCGGCGGCGGGAGGAGCCCGGAGGTGCCATGTGGCAGGCTCCGGTTGGCGGCGGCGGGTCGGGCGGACATGTCCGGCGCGTCCGGACGTTGTCCGGCGCGTGGAGAGGAAGGGGACGAGGGTTAGGGGTGGATCCGATCCGGAATTTCGGAGGAGGACCTATTTATAGGCATAGGAGGAGCTAGGAGAGTCCAAATGAGGTGCAGTTTTCGGCCACGCGATCGTGATCGAACACTCTAGATGATGGAGAGGGTTTTGGTGGGTTTTGGGCCAAATTGGAGGGGTGTTGGGCTGCAACACACACGAGGCCTTCTCGGTTCCTCGGTTAACCGTTGGAGTATCAAACGAAGTCCAAATGGTACAAAACTTGACAGGCGGTCTACTGGTAGTAAACTAAGGCCGCTTGGCAAATCTCGGTCCAATCCGGAAATGTTTAAGCCCCACACACGAAAAGAAGGTAGAAAGGGCCACCAGAGTAGATAGGAGCGCCGGAATGCAAAACAGACAACGGGGAAAATGCTCGGATGCATGAGACGGAGACGTATGCAAATGCAATGCACACGATGACATGATATGAGATGCATGACAATGGCAACAACACACGGAGACAAAAACCCGAAGCCGAGGAAATAAAATAACTTAGTGCCGGAAACGGCAAGAGTCGGAGTACATATAAGGTAAATTACATCCGGGGTGTTACAGATGCCCTCATCCTGTTCGAGGGCATAGTACCAGGTCTGTGCCGCGCCGCGGAGGTGGTAAGAGGCGAGCCAGGTGCACTCCGAGGCGAGGGTACGTTGCCCACGAAAGAACTGGTCGCACTGGTTGAGCCAGTTGAGGGGGTCCTCCGTGCCGTCATAGGTGGCGAAGTCGATCTTGGCGAACCGCGGCGGTGTCTGGGTCGGAGCGTCGTGTTGAGCTGGCTCGGAGGTGCAGAGCAGCGAGGCGGGTGGCGCCTGGTCGAAGTACTCCGGGTAAGGACACGCGGAGCTGGATGGCCCGCCGAACTACGGAAACGGGGTCGGCTGCTCCGGAGCCGTGGTGTAGACCGGCGATGGCAAAGACCCAGCCGCCCAAGCTGGTAGTGGTGACGGGGAGGCCGGAAACGGGACCTGATGTATCGGAAGGCCGGCCGGCGAGGACGCCCCTGAGCTGGGCAGAGGTGGCGCCGGTGGTTGCAGCATCGGATGTGGAGGGTGGGCGGGTGCGTCGGTTGCCGCGGGGGAAGGCGGCGGCAGATGTCACAGAGGAGTCGCGGCCGGAGTGGTCTTGCCGGGGTGCCCCGCCTGGAACGGCTGCAGCGGTAGCCCGGTGCAGGCCGGCGCTCCCTGGGCCGGCCACGGCAGCGCGGGGGGCCCACTGGAACGGCAGCAGCGGCTGCCCGCTATAGGCAGGCGCGCCCTGGGACGGCCACGGCAGCGCGGGGGAGCCCGCCTGGAACAGCAGCAGCGGCTGCCCGCTGTAGGCAGGCGCGCCTTGGGACGGCCATGGCAGCGTGGGGTGGCCGTAGGCGGCGATCGGCGCAGCCGACGGAGGTGCGTACGGCCCGGCCATGTACGGTTGGTACTGGTTCAGAAGGAGTCCCTGGACGGCCGTCACGAGATCCCGCAAGGTATTGGTGACCTTTTCCGGCGTGAAGATGACGGTTGTTAGCGGTGCGGAAGTGATGGGGGCCGGGGGCGGTGAAGAGCCCGCGGTGGTGACCGGGCCCGACAGCGTGGAGGCCCCGGCGGTGGTCATCGGGGCGGATGTCATCGGCGCGGAGGTGGAGATGGGCAGCGGCGGCGATGGTGTTGACGAAGACATGATCGGGCCCAAGTCTCTAGATACCAAATTGGTAGAAACTAGGGTTCTACCCGGTCTAGGGCGTAGGTTGTACGGGAAGGAGGGGGAAGGGCGAGGGCTGGTGCGCGGCGGCCGGCGGCGTGGCGCCGTCCTTGCGACGAGAGCAGCGGCGGCGAAAGCAGGAGGCGGCTAGGGTTTAGGTCTCTCGGCTCCCTAAGGGAAGCCGAGCAAATATTGATTGCTTCTTGCTTGATTAGATCGATATACAACTTCTCTCCTTATATAGAGAGGTTTACTTGACTCCTAAGCAAACGATCCTAATACGATAAGATAATTGGGCTAAGCCCCTAATTAAGATACTTGGGCCATAACCCACTGGGCTAAGCCCCTATACCGGTCATAACAGTTATCATGTCAATGGAATAGGTGCAACCATAGTAAAAAACACTTCCTCTTTAACTTATATAAGACGTTTTTTATACCATCATGGACTATAAAAACGTCTTACAGCAAGTACAATAAGCTTATGTAAGCAGGCTATAAGAGTTAAAATATTATTTTTTTGTTGACATGGAGGGGAGAGAATAGGAGAGAGAAGAGGAGCCGGCTATAGAATAAGAGCCAGTTGTAGACCTGCTCCTAGGCACTATGTGAGGATAAAAGGTGGGCCATGTATTAATAAAATAGCACATCTTTATATCTAACTATTGTACTTGCCGGCTATAAGGTTGGCTATAGATGACATGGCAACATCATATAGCCATCAGTTGGCTGTACTATTAACATGCTCTTATGAAAAGTTACAGGAGGGAGTAGCTATCAGCAGTGAGTGGTCATTGCACATAGTTTCTTGTAACTATGAACTGCAAGTGACCAGTGCAGTTGGTTGATGACATAATGGGTTGTAACTATCTCCATATGGCCTTGCGTAGCCTGTTTATACTGCTCAAAACCTAGTTCTTCTTCTCGGCATCCGGACTACCATCACTTCTATTGGCAGGGTAGATGCCATGCAAGCTAGCTTGATCACATGATTTCTCCAGAAGTCCTGTCCTAGCTTTCTAATTTCATCTAATCAGTGTCATGTCGTTATCTTTTAACACATGTATAAAGACAATGCTGAAGCTATGCACACCTACCCACAACATCAACATCAGGTATATTGTTGGGGTTAATTGGGTTTGACTTGTTCTGGCCTGAACTTTTCATAACCTATTTAATGAGAGTTACATCTTTTTCTTAAACACAAAGAATAGCATCTTAGTAGTTGCAACTGAATCTACTCGAGGTTAAATTTCCGCGCCATCTATCTAATTGTGTATAATAAACAAGTGGTGTTTTACTTTTTTTTCTAAAGATTGAATGAGAAGCAGCCTCATCTATTCTAATCCATGATAAGGACAAGACAATCTTTAATACACCTAGTGTTTTCTTTAGATTATAATCATACGAAGCAAATAACCAGCATAGGAAAATTTCCTATGGGTTTGAAATTGCTTTCAAGTGTTTTGGTTGATAATGTTTTGATGCTCTTCAGTATGTGTAGAGTCACTTCAATTCATTTCCAGTTGTTAATTAGCACAGAGGTATATGCAGTTAACCCCATCAAATATCTTTCTCTTTGCCTGGAACACGACGGGCAGGGCCGGAACTGACATTTCGATGGCCCAGGTGTCGTTGCTAAAACCGGCGGATCTCGGGTAGGAGGTCCCAAGCTGAAGATCTAAGCTAGATGGTGACACGAAGAAGGGGGACACGGTGTTTATCCAGGTTCGGGCCCTCTCAAAGAGGTAAAACCCTACGTCCTGCTCTTGTTATATTGATTGTGATGGGTACAAAGTACAGTATGATCTACCTCGAGATCGTATGAATGAGTTCCTAGCCCCAAGACCTTGAAATCGTGCCTCTATGGACTAAACCCCACGGTTTATATAGCCACCGAGGGTATCTAGGGTTTACACGTGGTTGGTTACCATATAGGGATAAACATAACTTCTATTTAAATACGCCTTGAAGTGTACGCTAGGTCTTCGGAGAACTCGATCTTGATCACGCCGAGGGCCAGGGAACAACTTCGTCATTTTAAGTCTTCGGCTTAGTGGACGAGTTCTGTCTCTTACATCGCCTTCCGATTCCGAGGACATGCTTGGTTCCGAGGTCCTTCTGGCTTTCACTATTGTAACCATGTGTTTTTATGTGACAATTGACCCCAGAAAATAGGGGATATCTTTTAACAAGAGCCTCCTTGGCCTAACTAATCATTCAATGGGATAGAAGTCTCCATTAGCTTAGCCAACAAGAACACCTTAATCCACGCGTGCATATACTACATGATGTATTGGGAACTGGTGATTTTTTTGCGAGGCAAGGCGACCCTTGGCCTTTTACTGGCCTATATAGAGGGAGAGGGTAATTGATTCCATTTATGCTTCCATTCTCCTCTCCACCGCCCAAGCTTCTCGAGAGCTCAAACGTTCCAAGATTCGCCCAAGTGCCTGGTAGCCACTTCGGAAGGGTGCTACTTTGAAGATTAACTCCTCACTTCAAGAGTTCTCGGGCGTGCCGAATACTACCTCCAATGTAATGCTTCCCAAGCCGCGTGCCTCCACTCCTAGCATGACACCTTTAAATATGGTACTACTGGGTTTGATGTTTGTCGGATAGATATGCATTTCCTTGACGATGTCGGCATAGATCAGATTGAGGCTGCTGTTGCAATCCATCAGGACACAGGTTAAATGAAACCCGTCCACAATGGGATCCAGAACCAATAATGCGGTCGTGCCTTGCTGACGGGGGCTTGCAGGCTGACCACCGACGACCAGGCAGCACATCCCGTGACCCGGCTCCGGCTGCTCTCCTCTTGGCTTCTCAGGTAAATGCCTCGAATTAAGCTCTTGTACAAATTACGGAGCGACATTGTGTACCAATTCGAGCATCTCCATTTGATAACTTTGTGTACATTTGTAGGATCTAGAAGTAGATGTGTCTAGAGGGGGGTGATTAGACACTTAATGCTAAAGTTGCAATTTTTAAGTTTTTTCGGTTTAAGTGGAGTTTAGGCACAATTTCAACACTCACAATACATATCAAGCAAGCATGCAAAGAGTATATGAGCAGCGGAATATAAAGCATGCAACTTGCAAGAATGTGAAGGGAAGGGTTTGGAGAAATCAAACGCAATTGGAGACACGGATGTTTTTCCCATGGTTCGGATAGGTGGTGCTATCCTACATCCACGTTGATGGAGACTTCAACCCACAAAGGGTAACGGTTGCGAGAGTCCACGGAGGGCTCCACCCACAAAGGGTAACGGTTGCGCGAGTCCACACAGGGCTCCACCCATGAAGGGTCCACGAAGAAGCAACCACCCACAAAGGGTCCACGAAGAAGCAACCTTGTCTATCCCACCATGGCCATCGCCCACACAGGACTTGCCTCACTAGCGGTAGATCTTCACGAAGTAGGCGATCTCCTTGCCCTTACAAACTCCTTGGTTCAACTCCACAATCTTGTCGGAGGCTCCCAAGTGACACCTAGCCAATCTAGGAGACACCACTCTCCAAGAAGTAACAAATGGTGTGTAGGTAATGAACTCCTTGCTCTTGTGCTTCAAATGATAGTCTCCCCAACACTCAACTCTCTCTCATAGGATTTGGATTTTGTGGAAAGAAGATTTGAGTGGAAAGCAACTTGGGAAGGCTAGAGATCAAGATTCATATGGTAGGAATGGAATATCTTGGTCTCAACACATGAGTAGGTGGTTCTCTCTCAGAACATATGAGTTGGAATGGTGTATGTGTTCTGATGGCTCTCTCATCGAATGAAGAGGAGGTGGAGGGGTATATATAGCCTCCACACAAAATCCAACCGTTACACACAGTTTTCCAATCTCGGTGGGACCGAATCAACAAACTCGGTCGGACCGAAAAGGTAAACCTAGTGACCGTTAGAGATTTCGGTGGGACCGACTGGATCAACTCGGTGGGACCGATGTGCTAGGGTTAGGGTAAATCCAAAACTCGGTTTGACCGATTACTCAAACTCGGTGGGACCGATTTGGGTAATAAGTGAAACTGAGATTTGGCCAAGCAAACTCGGTGGAACCGATTGCATATCTCGGTGGGACCGAGAATATTGCAATGGGTAACAGAGAGTTTGCAAGCCCATCTCGGTGAGACCGAGATCCCATCGGTGAGACCGAACTGATTAGGGTTTGGCAGTGGCTTATGACAAGTGAAACTCGGTGGCGCCGGATAGGAAGAATCGGTAGGACCGAGTTTGGCTTAGGGTTTAGGTCATATGTGGAAGTGGGAAAGTAGCTGAGGGTTTTGGAGCATATCACTAAGCACATGAAGCAAGAGGCTCATTAAGCAACACCTCATCCCTCCTTGATAGTATTGGCTTTTCCTAAAGACTCAATGTGATCTTGGATCACTAAAATGTAAAATGAGGAGTCTTGAGCTTGAAGCTTTAGCCAATCCTTTGTCCTTAGCATCTTGAAGGAGTTCCCACAACCTTTAGTCCATGCCACTCCATTGTTGAACTTATCTGAAACATGCTAGATCGAAATGTTAGTCCAACAAGAGATATGTTGTCATCAATTATCAAAACCACCTAGGGAGCACTTGTGCTTTCAATCTCCCCCTTTTTGGTAATTGATGGCAACATACATCAAAGCTTTAGATAAAGATATAAAGAACAGCAAGTAAAGCTTTGGAAGGACATGTAACAAGCATAGGCTCCCCCTACATGTATGCACTCATGTAAATATGAAATATAGAGGCATGTGAGAGCATAACCATGACAGAGTAGGCAATGTGTTACATGCATCTTGGCCATATGCATCAGAGCAAAAGATTATCAAGGAAAATACCTTCATGCTCATGAGTCCTTCTTGCAAACAGTATGTACATAAGCAAGAACTCCTCATACTCATGATTTTGATGCATATACTTACCTTGTGGTCTTGAGTTGGCTTAGGATGGAATGAACCTGCACAAACAAGGTTAGATAACACAGGTACATCCACTAGCCAGAGCAAACAAAAGAAACCACAAGAATACCAAGACTGGGATGACATGTAGAGAGTGAGTACAAGGTACCACATTGAATTCAACATGTCCCCAAGAATAAAGATATGCAATGAATTTGACTGATTTCTTTCCCTTAGGTGTCTTGCTCCCCCTGAATCTTACATGGGATATTGGGAGAAGATAGGGAACAGAAAATCAGAGCTGAAAGATACAAATGGAACTTAATTCAATGAGTACATATGAACATGTCTTTCCCCCAAAAGGACATGTGGTATCTCTCCTCTTGAACATCAAGCATCTGGGATCCTTGAGTATTCTCTCCCCCTGGAGATTTCTTAATAATATCTGGGATCCTTGAGACTTTCTCTCCCCCTTGAGCTTTGATGTGATCTCTTTCTCCCCCTTTGACATCAATTTCCAAGAAGGTTTTTCCTGGAATCCGTCGACTAGGTTTGGTCCTCGAGATTCAGCACAAAGCAGAGGATAAAATTGTGATGCTTGTAGAGGACAAGATTCATTGAGTGGAGCTGGATCAGAAGAAATGTAGAACAAGTGGCAATCTTGTTTTTCTGATTGCAAAGTCGGTGGCACCGAGTGGCACATTTCGGTGGTACCGAAAAGATTCGGTTGGACCGAAAATTGCAAGTCGGTGAAACCGAGTTTACACAGAGAAAAACACTTGTCACCTCAGCTCACTAGACATGTAGGATCTCACAAAGATTTGCAATGAATTTCCTGAAGGATTTGCAAGGAATTAAGTGCAAAAAATGCAGAACAAAAAACAAAGAGAAGAGAGAAGAAACTGAAAGATCTAGATGAAGTTTTTTTTTTAAAAAGAGAGAAAATAAACATGCATGAGACAAATGCAATAACACAAATAAAGAACACAAGAGAGCTTCATCTAGAGTTGGGCGGTGACATAGTCACCTATGTTAGAGTATATTGACTTAGGAGTCAAGTGGGAACACTTGATCATAGGTCATACTCATCGTTTAAGCTCAAAATGGGGTTACCATCTTTCGTTTAAGCATCTTGATGTATTCACATCTTGTTGAGTTGCTTTGACTCATGTCTTGGAGTAAAGCTTCTCTAAGATGGAATAACATACCTTGGGTGGTGGTGTGGTTCTTGCTCATGTAGTTGAACTTGTGTGGGTGCTCAAGGTTGATGTAGCTCATCAAGAGTTGGGAGCACCACTTGGAGTTTGAGTTCATCTACCTACATGGGTTAGTTCTTGCAAGGAAGAGCACTTGTGTATCCAAAAATGACAATCATGAGGCTTAACATAGAATTTGTCAAAGGATATGTTTGAATGGTTTTGTGCTTCCTTGTCTTCAACCACTATTGTGTAGAGTCTTGGTCTTGTAGAGATTGCTCAAGATGTGAGTGAGTCGCAATCTCATGGAATTAGATTCAACCAAGCACCTACATGGGTTAGACAACATGCAAGGTGCAAATATATCCAAGACATAAGATAGTTATCATAAGAGATATATCATGGATTAGTCATAAGCTCATGTCTTGCATGTATCCAATGGAGTTTCTACTCCAAGTTCGAAGCATCAATGATGTTCAATTCTCCTCTCAACCTGCAAAACACTTTCTCATCAAGTGGTTTAGTGAATATATCCGCTAATTGCTTATCGGTGCGAACATGCTTAAGATTGATGTCACCCTTAGCAACATGATCTCGAATGAAATGATGACGAACTTCAATATGCTTAGTTCGAGAATGTTGTACAGGATTATGACCAATTTTGATAGCACTTTCATTGTCACAAAGCAGTGGAACATGTTTCACATAAATCCCATAATCTTTAAGAGTTTGGGTCATCCAAAGTAATTGAGCACAACATGAACCAGCGGCAATGTATTCCGCTTCGGCGGTGGATAAGGATACCGAGTTTTGTTTCTTGGAAGACCAAGACACAAGAGATCTACCAAGAAATTGACAAGTACCCGAAGTAGACTTTCTATCAACCTTGTCTCCGGCATAATCCGAGTCAGAATAGCCAACAAGATCAAAAGAAGACCTCTTAGGATACCAAATGCCAAAATTTGGTGTATGGATTAAATATCTCACTATCCTTTTCACAGCCTTAAGATGACAATCTTTAGGAGCAGCTTGATATCGTGCACACATGCACACACTTAGCATAATATCGGGACGTGAAGCACATAGGTATAACAATGAACCAATCATAGAGCGATAAACCTTTTGATCAACCGGTTCACCATCTTTGGTTAAATCATTATGTCCACTAGTAGGCATGGGTGTAGACATACCTTTGCATTCTTGCATATTGAACTTCTTGAATAAGTCCTTGGTGTACTTTGTTTGAGAGACAAATGTACCTTCCTTAGTTTGCTTGATTTGCAACCCGAGAAAGAATTTGAGTTCACTCATCATAGACATCTCAAACTTCTCTGACATTAGCTTTCCAAACTTTTCACTAAAGAGAGGGTTAGTTGAACCAAATATGATATCATCAACATAAATTTGGCATACAAATAGTTCTCCATTAACCCTTTTAGTAAAAAGAGTAGAATCAATTTTACCAATTTCAAAACCACTTGTAGTAAGGAACTTGGTCAAGCATTTATACCATGCTCTAGGAGCTTGTTTAAGACCATAAAGAGCTTTGTGAAGTTTGTAAACATGATTTGGTTTCTTAGGGTTGATAAAGCCGGGAGGTTGTTTGACATAAACTTCCTCCTCTATTTCACCATTTAGAAAAGCACTTTTAATGTCCATTTGGTACAAGGTGATATTATGGTGATTAGCATAGGCAAGTAAGATGCGAATGGACTCAAGTCTAGCAACGGGAGCATACGTCTCACCATAGTCCATACCTTCGACTTGTGTGTACCCTTGGGCGACGAGACGTGCTTTGTTGCGAACCACTTGTCCATCTTCATCTTGCTTGTTGCGAAACACCCATTTGGTACCAATGATGTTGTGGTTGTTGTCGGGCTTCTCGACCAATGTCCAAACTTGGTTTCTCTCAAAATTATGTAGCTCTTCATGCATAGCGTTTATCCAATCCGGATCTTCCAATGCTTCTTCAACCTTCATAGGTTCAATGCTAGAGATGAATGAATAGTTTTCACAAAAGTTAGCTAAACGAGTTTTTGAGCGAGTGATTCTCCCGGTTTGTATATCATTGAGGATTTGCTCGACGGGATGATCTTTGGCAATTCTTGCTCGAACTCGTGAGAGCTTTTGCTTGGGTCTTCGTTGAACATCTTCTTCATCTTGTTCTTCTTCTTGGCCTTCTTCATTGTTGACGTCGTCGTTCTCTTGTCGTGGTGGAGAAGGAGGTTGTTGATGTTCGTCTTGACGTATTTCCTCGTTTTCTTCATCTTGGTGTGTCCCACTTGTGGATGCTTCCGTGTCGATTCTTGGTTCACCTTGTCGTGAAGTAGAAGCTTCCACTTGGACGGATGAAGTACTCTCCTTCACCTCCGTTGGACGAATTTTGCCAATGGACAAGTCTTGAATTGCTTCTGAAGGGTCTTTGTCTCCTACATCAATTGGCAATTGCTCTACTTGCGAGCCATTAGATTCATCAAACTTCACATCTACCGTCTCTTCAACCTTTCGGGTGAAATTGTTGTAGACACGGTAAGTGTGAGAGTTTGAGCCATAACCAAGTAGAAAACCTTCATGAGATTTAGGAGCAAACTTTGAACGACGATGCTTATCAAGAATGTAGCACTTTGAGCCGAATACTCGAAAGTATCCAACTTGGGGTTTGTTACCGGTGAGAAGCTCGTATGCCGTCTTGCCGAGTAGCTTGTGAAGATATAAGCGATTTGTTGCGTGACAAGCTGTCTCAACCGCTTCTGCCCAAAAGTGCTTTGGCGTCTTGTATTCATCAAGCATCGTTCTTGCCATTTCGATGAGCGTCCGGTTCTTCCTCTCAACAACTCCATTTTGTTGAGGTGTGTACGTAGCCGAGAACTCGTGTGAAATCCCTTCTTCGTCAAGAAAGGTGTCCACATTTGCGTTCTTGAACTCCGTTCCATTGTCACTCCGAACCTTCTTGATCTTCACATCAAACTGATTTTGGGCCTTCCTAGCGAAGTTTCTGAAGATCTTCTGGACCTGCGACTTGTCATTAAGAAAGAACACCCACGTAAATCTTGAAAAATCATCAACTATAACTAGACCAAAAGAATTTCCACCGAGACTCTTGTAGGCGTTGGGACCAAAAAGATCCATGTGAAGTAGCTCGAGTGGCCTCCTTGTGGTCATGATGTTCTTCACGGGATGTCTTCCTCCAACCTGTTTACCTGCTTGACAAGCACTGCAAAGTCTATCCTTATCAAATATGACATCGTTGACTCCAAGGATATGATTTCCTTTAATAAGCTTGTCAAGGTTTCTCATGCCAACGTGACCTAGTCGTCTATGCCACAACCAACCTTTTGAGGATTTAGCAACAAAGCAAGTTTTAGGTTGTGCCTTTTTAGAGAAATCGACAATGTAAAGATCACCTCTACGCATACCGGTAAAGACCATTTTATGATTGTCTCGACGAAATACTTGGCAATCTACCTCAGTAAATAGGACATTCAAACCGAAATCAGCAAGTCTAGATACTGAAAGTAAGTTGTAGCCAAGAGATTCAACAAGCATGACATTTTGAATGGAACTATCATGTGAGATGGCCACCTTACCAAGGCCAACCACTTTACCCTTTGAATTATCACCAAAGGTGACATATTTTCGAGGGCCGTCATTTTCAGCAAGCTCACGAAACATCTCTTCATCTCCGGTCATATGATCAGTACATCCACTATCAAGAACCCATTCCTTTCCTCCTGATTCATATCCCCGAAGATTTGCCATAAGACCAAAATGTCTCATTGCATTATCAAGATCGAAGTCACTATCATCATCATCATAATATTCATGTTCATCATGATCTTGTGACTCATCATTTCCTAGAGAGGGTAATTCATTAGATAAATGATCATCAAAGTGGTCACTTTTATGAATTCTTATAGCTTTGAATATGATATCATTAATGATTCCAACATCTCCTTTAGCATGCTTAAGATTGGTAAGTTCAAATAGACATTTACCAAAACTAGGATCACTAGAGTTCATCTTACTCAAGGCAATAGATTTATGGAGAATTTCATCCAAAGTTTTCAAGGAATGATCGGGAAATCGTTCCTCAAGAAATTTCCATATAGTATAGGCACAATTTGAGTAGGCAAACTAGCAATCAAATTTTTGGGCAATCCTCTAATGATGAGCTCAATAGTTCTAAGATTGCGAATCATGTCAATATCTTCATCTAGGGTAGGATGCAAAGGATCAATATGAGATGCACAAGGGCTAGCAATATACTTGTTCAAATGATATTGATTGAAGATTACAAGCATCTCATTTTTCCACTCATGAAAATACTCTCCATCAAGAATAGGCACTCTATGTCTAAGACTCCCTAATGTAGATACATCCATCTTCCTCCAATGGTGATTAAACCAAGGCAATGGAGACCAATGCTCTGATACCACTTGTAGGATCTAGAAGTAGAAGTGTCTAGAGGGGGGTGATTAGACACTTAATGCTAAAGTTGCAATTTTTAAGTTTTTTCGGTTTAAGTGGAGTTTAGGCACAATTTCAACACACACAATACATATCAAGCAAGCATGCAAAGAGTATATGAGCAGCGGAATGTAAAGCATGCAACTTGCAAGAATGTAAAGGGAAGGGTTTGGAGAAATCAAACACAATTGGAGACACGAATGTTTTTCCCGTGGTTCGGATAGGTGGTGCTATCCTACATCCACGTTGATGGAGACTTCAACCCACAAAGGGTAACAGTTGCGAGAGTCCACGGAGGGCTCCACCCACAAAGGGTAACGGTTGCGCGAGTCCACACAGGGCTCCACCCACGAAGGGTCCACGAAGAAGCAACCACCCACAAAGGGTCCACGAAGAAGCAACCTTGTCTATCCCACCATGGCCATCGCCCACACAGGACTTGCCTCACTAGCGGTAGATCTTCACGAAGTAGGCGATCTCCTTGCCCTTACAAACTCCTTGGTTCAACTCCACAATCTTGTCGGAGGCTCCCAAGTGACACCTAGCCATTCTAGGAGACACCACTCTCCAAGAAGTAACAAATGGTGTGTAGGTAATGAACTCCTTGCTCTTGTGCTTCAAATGATAGTCTCCCCAACACTCAACTCTCTCTCATAGGATTTGGATTTTGTGGAAAGAAGATTTGAGTGGAAAGCAACTTGGAGAGGCTAGAGATCAAGATTCATATGGTAGGAATGGAATATCTTGGTCTCAACACATGAGTAGGTGGTTCTCTCTCAGAACAAATGAGTTGGAATGGTGTATGTGTTCTGATGGCTCTCTCATCAAATGAAGAGGAGGTGGAGGGGTATATATAGCCTCCACACAAAATCCAACCGTTATACACAGTTTTCCAATCTCGGTGGGACCGAATCAACAAACTCGGTCGGACCGAAAAGGTAAACCTAGTGACTGTTAGAGATTTCGGTGGGACCGACTGGATCAACTCGGCGGGACCGATGTGCTAGGGTTAGGGTAAATCCAAAACTCGGTTTGACCGATTACTCAAACTCGGTGGGACCGATTTGGGTAATAAGTGAAACTGAGATTTGGCCAAGCAAACTCGGTGGAACCGATTGCATATCTCGGTGGGACCGAGAATATTGCAACGGGTAACAGAGAGTTTGCAAGCCCATCTCGGTGAGACCGAGATCCCATCGATGAGACCGAACTGATTAGGGTTTGGCAGTGGCTTATGACAAGTGAAACTCGGTGGCGCCGGATAGGAAGAATCGGTAGGACCGAGTTTGGCTTAGGGTTTAGGTCATATGTGGAAGTGGGAAAGTAGCTGAGGGTTTTGGAGCATATCACTAAGCACATGAAGCAAGAGGCTCACTAAGCAACACCTCATCCCTCCTTGATAGTATTGGCTTTTCCTAAAGACTCAATGTGATCTTGGATCACTAAAATGCAAAATGAGGAGTCTTGAGCTTGAAGCTTTAGCCAATCCTTTGTCCTTAGCATCTTGAAGGAGTTCCCATAACCTTTAGTCCATGCCACTCCATTGTTGAACTTATCTGAAACATGCTAGATCGAAATGTTAGTCCAACAAGAGATATGTTGTCATCAATTATCAAAACCACCTAGGGAGCACTTGTGCTTTCAACATTTCTGAAATTTTCTCTCAGCGCGCGTTGTTTGAGTTCGATGGCAGTTGTATTGAGTTATAGGGTTCCACCCTGTTTTTTCCATGATGAATTAATTAATCTATTAAATCGCCAGTCTGCTTAATTGGTTTAAGTCTCAACTGCATGTTAGTATGCTAAACTGCAATTTTCTCATGGTTGTATGCTGTCCCTGGCAATTTTGCATGATATGTATTCATCACTGATCCTGGATGAACATTCAATCACCTTTATCAAAGTAAATAATGAAAGACTGGTTATATATTCTCTACAAAAAATAGTAGGATTACACACTCTTGATATTTCCTAACTCGCTAACTATTTTGATTTACATGCAGTACAGATTGAATGCATGTAACTCGAGATACCTGATTTACCAGGGATGTTCATCTTGCTGGGGCAGGAGCCACTGGCATCGTCTTGCTGAACTGAGAAACACTTGAGCTCACATGGTTTGGGCAGTGAGAACAATTACAAGGCTTTAGCCAAAATATCTCGCTAAGACTATCTGATCATATAGGACTCCTACTCCAAAGAAAATACCAAAGGCGATGGCAAAGATAACCTCATTACCAATGTGTTTTGTGGAGACCGGACCTGCTTCTGCTGAACCACAATGGTTTGTGATCATAGGGCTACACAGTTTTGGCTTTCCACCAAAGCTAGAATCCGGAAATGTGCTGAATTGGCCCACGTTCGGAATAGGGCCTTCCAGGTCATTATTAGAAACATTGAATCTGGAAAGGAAATGCAGATTCTTCACTGCAGCTGGAATTGTACCAGTGATTTGATTACCAGACAAGTCAAGCACCTGCAGGTTCGTGAGGTTGCATATCTGCTCTGGCATCTCTCCAGATAATCTATTAGAGCTCAGGTTGAGTGAAATGAGTCCTTTTAACTGTCCGATCTCCTTTGGGATCACACCAGTGAAATTATTGATGGCTAGATTAAGCACCTTAGGAAAAGCACTGAGCATGAGGTACTGCATAAATGTGTTCTCGTTCCAAACAAGCAGCTCAAAGAAGACCTTTGGTGCAGTCTTGTCTGATCTCAGCATTGGCATCTCCATTAAGGCAGTTGGAATTTCCCCTGTAAAGCTGTTGTTTGATATGTCTAGATGGAAAAGCAAGTTCAGGCTGCTGATCCAGTCAGGTACCGGTCCAGTTAGTTGATTGCTTTGCAAAAATAGCATCCCCAAATTTGTGACCTTTGATAACCAATCAGGTATTTTTCCAGACAATGAACAATCACTCATAGAAAGAACCTGAAGATTCTCAAAACCACCAATGTTGTCATCTTCTGGCATGGTCTCATGCAGGAAGTTGCACCCAATATAAAGGGTAGTGAGGCTCTTGGAACTATGAAGGATCTGAAGTGTTCTTGTGATATTTGTAAGAGAGTTGTTAGCAAGTGATAGGAACGAGAGGGACTTCAGATTGCCTATTTTTTCTGACAATTTACCATGGAATCGGTTGTAAGATAGTCGTAGTGCAGTCAGATTGGTGCAGGAGTATATGCTTTCTGGAATTATGCCGGTGAAGTCGTTGAAGAGAAGATCTAATTTTCTTAGGTTGGACAGGCTCGCGAACTTGACCTTGTTAAGTTCTCCACTGAAGTGGTTGGTGTTGAGGTCAATTGTTATGAGATTTGTGCATTTGCTTAGAGCTGTTGGCAGCTCCCCTGACATATTGTTGTGTTCCAAATGCAGCTCCTCCAATCTCTTCAAATCACCTATAGACTCTGGAATGTTGCCACTGAAACCATTCCCCCCAAGATCAAGGGTGACCAGATTTGTGAGCTTGCCGATGCCATTGACAGGTCCGTCTAACCAATTGTTAGGCAAAGAGAGGTGCTCTAACAAGGTGACATTGAAGAGCTCGCCTAGAAGAGTCCCACAGAGGTTGTTGTAGCCAGCGCTGAGCATCTTCAGCACGGAGCAATTGCCGAGCCCTGGAGGGATATTTCCACTGAATTTGTTAAAATTGAGTTCAAGAACGGCTAAAGATGGCGAGCTCGCACATGGCATCGTTGGTATCTGCCCGGTAAAGCTGTTGTTGCTGGCATTGAGTGCGACCAAATTCTCCATTGCTCTCCATGTGGTCGATGGAAACTGTCCTGTGAATAAGTTGCTTGAGATGTTGAGTGCCTGCAGAGGCCGCGCAGGGGTTGAGGATGGCAGCTCATGCAGCGCTCCTGTCAGGCGGTTGAAGTTGATGTCAAGGACGATTATGCTGCCGGACGACACCAACTCCAGCGGAAGGCGCCGGACAAGGAGTTGCGCGACAGGTTGAGGCGCAAGAGTCCGGTGAGTTTGCCGAGGGACAGCGAGATGGACCCCTCGAGGCCTTGAGAAGCCAGCGAAACGTCGGTGACCTTCCCATCTTGGTTGCAGGTGATCCCTTCCCATGTGCAGCAGTCGGTGTTGCTCCGCCACGACGCGGCGAGGCCACCGTCCCGCGAGAGCCCGGCGAGGAGTTGGAGAAGGGAGCTCTTCTCATGGTCTGTGCAGGAGCTGGTCGGAGAGATCAAAGAGGCCAGCAGCATCAGAGCCAAGCCAAGGGAAGGCATGTGGAAGGAATTTCTTGGTGTGGTTGCTCTGTGGAGAAGTAGAACAGAGATGGCTGCGTGGTGTTGTGGTGAAAGCTAGCGTGGAAACCGGATTCTTGCTGCGCGGTGTGGTCTACTAATGAAGAAGGTAGAGCATGCCAAGTTGAGAACGGAAGTGCCATAGATTTTGTGATCCAATCAAACGTCGTGGGCGATCGGAACTTGCCGTTTCTGTTGAATAGATTTTCTTCGGTGATGTCGTCTTTGTGGTGGTCGTGCCCAGGTAGGAAAGTCTCCCGTGGGTGGGTGTGGATCACGTGCAGATATGAGAGCGGCGGCGCACGTTGGTCGTTGGCTGTGGCTGTTGCTGCTAGCCTCCTTCCTACTCGGATGCGATCTTCTCTTTCAGGATTGCAGCTGCTCACCTACCACTCACACTCACTGTCATCGTTCCATTTTAGGATTTTTTGGAGGCCCGAGAGCCCTCGTTATCTTCTACTCCTACAAGAAGTCCACCTCGCGCTTCCCCACTTGGCCACTTGGAAGGAGACCATCCTCAGTTGACGGGCTCCTACTTCTCTCCGTGGCCGCAAAGTCACTTTGTGCGCTAACGTTATCTTTTTTTTCAGGGTGCGTGGATTACCTTTTTTTGCAGGGGAAATAGCAATGTATTACTCAATCACATCATCCTTACAATCCATCGATGCTATCTCCACTACTTGAACTGGACCAGCTCCTATCCAAGTCATGGTCCTACCTTGGGATCTAGCAAAACTAGCTAAACAATCACTAGCTTTATTTTGAGTTCTATCGACATGAGAAATACAAGTTTTCCGAAGACCCAATAAGTACTTAATCTCTCTAACAAGTGAAGTGTAAACAGAACGATCCATGTCCGGGCTTGATATGAGAGAGACCGCTTCGAGAGAATCCAACCCCACAGCAATTGGCAAATCACAATGCTGCAATGCAAGGGACAAGCCTTCCATGCATGCACACAGCTCCGCTTCAAGGGGGTCTCTGCACGCGTACAAAACCCTACATGCAGAAAAGTTAATAGCTCCAAGATGGTCACGCAAGATCAAACCAGCACCAGCTTCATTAGAATTAACGAATGACCCATCTGTATTCGGCTTGCACCACCCTGGGTCCGGTACCATCCATCTCCGTTCCTCTTGAACAACGCTGCTTCTTCCCTTCTCCTTGTGTCTCTCAACTCAATGTATGTTTTGCCTTTCACTGGTTCAGCATCTGGATTCTGTTTAATACCGATCAAGGACTCTATGTAGCTTTGAAGAAATCTTGTCGAAGCTTCCATCGGCGGCGCAGGCTTAGCATGAACTAGCTCATTCCGAACATACCAACTTCTCCAGAAGATCGTCAATAACATAGTACGTTCAAGAGCGGTAAGAGGACTGAGCACATGGAGCAACCATTCCTTCCCATTGTTTTGTATTGAGCTAATATCGGGCAGCCTCCACACTTTGGCCATGGCCAAAAACAGGTCGCACCCAAACTGACACAAAACAAAAGGATGGAAATTATCTTCCTCCTCTGAACCACACACTGGACAAATATCTGCAGTTTCTAGTCCAATTCGATGTTTTCTCTGCCAAGTGGGCAGTGCATCGGTAGCCAGATGCCAAGCAAAATGCTTCACAGAAGGTGGAGCGTCACACTTCCAAATGTAGTCCCAGCAAGTGCAGCTCCCCGAGGGCGATGAACTGGACGCGGAAGCTGTACTGCGGAAGGCCTCGTCGAAGGCCAACTCGTATGCTGATTTAACTGTAAACATGCCATGCCGCCCAGGGCCCCATGCAATCACATCTTCCTCTTGTCTAGGTGAAGCTCTTATCTTCATTATCTCATGTACGTCTGCATCGACAAAGTAAGCCCGAAGGAGCTCAACATTCCAGGATCCATTTGTGTTTAGAAGTCCCGAAACGAACCGGATACCACATCGTCCTTGTGGGGAAATTGGCTTATATGAAAAAGGTCTCGGAATCCAACTATCTCGCCAAACCCTTATACTTGCTCCGTCTCCAACTCTCCACAGCAGTCCCTTTTTCAGCAGTTCCAAACCATGGCATATAGCAAGCCAAGAAGATGAACCATTACCAGAAAAAATTGTGTCTACCAACTTGCCATCTGGATAATACCGCGCTTTTAAAACCCTAGCACAAAGGGTATCCGGCTTGGTTAGCAGCCTCCAAGCCTGCCTAGCCAACAGGGCTTGGTTAAACATCCGGAAGTCGCGGAAACCAATTCCTCCCTTATCCTTGGGCTGCATGAGGTAAACCCAGCCCTTCCAATGCACCTTCCTCTTGCCCTCTGCCGAACCCCAATAGAAATTCCGAACCATGCGTGTAAGATCATCACACACCGAGAACGACAGCTTAAAGACACCCATGATGTACGTTGGGAGCGCTTGAGCAACTGACTTGATTATCACTTCTCTCCCCGGCTACGCCAAAAGGCCATCACCCCACTGAATCAGCCGTTTGGTGAGTCGGGTCTGCAAATTTTGAAAACGCCCTTTAGACATTCTACCCTCCGATATAGGCAGTCCCAGATATTTTTCCTCGAAGTGCAGGTTTGTAATCTGTAGTACCGATCGCACTTCCTCCTCGACCGTGGCGGGACAAGCATCACCAAACAAGATGGAGCACTTGTTGGGATTTAAGCTCTGGCCTGTCGCTCTACCATACATATCCATAACACCTTTAATCTCTTCTGCTTGCACTCTCGAGGCCTCGAAAAATAGCAACGTATCATCAGCAAACAATAGGTGCGAAACACCCGGTCCTCTCCTCGAAACCTTCACTAGGGTGATAACACCCGTAGACACTTTACTTCTTAGTAGAGCTGATAGACCATCTGCTACAAGCAAAAATGGAAACAGAGAAAGCGGGTCTCCTTGCCGAAGCCCTCGCGTCGGCGCAAAAGAATCCAGGAGGGTTCCATTAAGTTTGACAGAGTATCTCACCGTTGTGACGCACGACATTATCCAGTCAACCCAACACTGAGAGAAACCCATCTTTTGCATCATCTGCCTCAAGAAGACCCAATCCACTCTATCATAAGCTTTTGAGAGATCCAATTTATACGCACAAAAACTTTTTGTAGTGTCTTTCTCCTGCTTGATGTAGTGGATACACTCAAAGGCAACTAGTGCATTGTCCGTGATCATTCTCCCTCGAATAAAAGCACTTTGCTCAGGCAATATGAGATCATCCAGTAGTGGCCTCGTCCTATTCACCAGGCACTTGGAAATGACTTTATAGATAACATTGCACAAGCTAATGGGTCTACAATCTGTGATTTTTACCGGGTTGGCGACCTTGGGAATAAGTACAATAGATGTAGAGTTTACCCCCTCTGGCATGATACCCGTAGTGAAAAAGTCCCTTACCGCTACCAAAACCCTCTCCTTTAGAGTGCTCTAGTTCCTCTGAAAGAATCTAGCTGGGAAGCCGTCCGGACCCGGAGCTTTCAGAGGCCCAATTTGGAACAAGGCATCTGAAATCTCTTTATCAGTGAAGGGTGCACATAACTTGACATTCTCCTCATCAGACACCACCGGATCAATTAGATCCAGAATTGGGGTAGCATTAAGCACGGGATCTGCTGAAAAAATATTATGAAAATACGCGTTAGCCAGTTCCCCCATAGAAGTAAGGTCGGTGTGGACTACACCCACGCTATCTATAAGCTCACGAATCTTGTTCTTCCTCGCCCTCCATACTGCTTTACTCTGAAAATATTTCGTGTTTCTGTCCCCTTCCTTCAACCATGTGATACATGATCTTTGCGACCAAAGCATCTCCTCTTGATACAGTAGCTCATTCATTTTATCAGTCACCCTCTAAATATCCTGCCGGTCGGCGTTTATATTCATCAACTCCTCTAGCTGTGTGCGCGACTTGGCTAACTCCCGTGTGATATTACCAAATTTTTTGCTCCATACCCGTAGAGCAATCATCATTTTAGTCAGAGCATCCCGCAGTTGTGCCATATTATGCACCTCCCCCACTGCCTCCCATGCCTCTCTGACCACCTCCGGTAGCGATGTATCCCGCTCCCAGAACACCTCATATCTTCTCTGCTTTCCTCCCTTTGGCCCCAAATCGTCCTCTCCCTTTAGTACAAGAGCTACGTGATCCGAACATGGTGAGGGGACATGTAACACCGATGCATAGGAGAACAAGTTCCTCCATGTATTAGTGGCAACTGCCCTGTCCAGCCTAACTCTGACATTGCCTCCTCCTCCCCTCTTGTTATCATAAGTGAATGGAACCCCCACAAAGTCTAGATCTACCAGGCCACAAATCTCCAAGGCATCCCTAAATGCAACCATTTGTGACTCGCCACGCTATGAGGTAGACAGATGCTCAAAATCCCACATGCACTCATTGAAATCACCGACAACAAGCCAAGGCAGGTCGTTCATGGTTTTTAAGTGTGCTAGTTTCGTCCACATAATGTGCCTATTCTCAACTCGTGGTTCACCATAGACACATGTAATCCGCCATTGAACTGCCCCTTCCTGAACACGGACAAGTGCATCAATATACTGCTCCTCCTTGTCCAGAATTTCCACTTCATAATTCTCATGCCAAAACAACGCCAGACCACCACTCATACCATTACTATCAACTCCGGCAAAACCCCTCAACCCAATTCTTCCTCGCACCTTTTTCATTTTTTCTACCTTCTGTCTTGTTTCACACAAAAACACCAGACTGGGGGAATGCGACTGACATATAGTCGCTAGCTCACGAACTGTCCGGGTATTCCCCCCTCCCCGGCAGTTCCAACTTAAGACATTCATTGGGCTCGGCGGTCCTCCTCGAAGGAGACCGCCTCTTCAGTCATTGTTGTATCACCGTCATCTTCCTCTTCCCCTTGCTTCCTTCTCTTCACAATGGGCGCCTTACCCGGCGTAGACGTCGAGGGTTGCGCATTTGTCCCTGTATCATTCCCTCCTTCAAGCAACAGGACCGTACTTGGGACTTTGCCAGCTAGGTTTGGCACTGGTTGCCCTCGCACCATAACAACTCCATCCGCACCCATGAGCCTCTTACGGGCCGAACGATTCTATTCCCTGGGTTTGCATTCACCACCACATCCGTCCTACGCCCATCTTCATCTTCCTTCCTCGCTTGCTGCACTTCCTCTCCACCCCTACTTCCTGGACCCCCGGCACCTCTCCCTCCTCCTCTACCAGCCCACCTCACACCTCCCAACCCCTAACCTGTTGCCGTCCGGCCTCTTCCTCGCCCCCCACCACCGCCTGGCATAACCGGCTCGCTGCTCCAATGCAACCAATCCCCCCACTCACACCCTGCGGGATCATGGATACCGTCCCCGCATTCCTCTACCACATGCCCGATACAACCACAAAAGAAGCAGAAATCGGGCAGCTTCTCATAAGTAACAGGGTACCTTTTCATCTCCTTGAGAGTAATACGAACAAACCTCACCAATGGTTTCTGGACATTCACAAACACCCTAACCCTTAGATGGCTAGACGGGTTAATCCTCCCTTCATTAACTACCACCGTGAACGGCGGCTCTCCCACTTTTTTGGCTACCTTCTCTGCTAACTCCCTCTTTCTTGTAAGACCATCCGGCAGTCCTTTGATCCTCGCCCATAGCGGGTACATAACCAAAGCATAATCAGAAACATTAGTGAAACCATCATATTCCACTATGACAACCGGATCTCGTCGAAATTGCCAAGGCCCTCCCTCCATGACACGTTTCCAATCACCCAAGCAGTGACACTGAGCCAAGAACAAGTTCGGCCCTTTAATGTTGAAAGTGACTCCTTGGGCACAAGCCCATGCATTCCTCATTGAATTCAGCAAAGTTGCGTGACTAACGGCCTCATGGTATGAACCCGAAACAAGCATAACCAGCGGACATCCTTGATCAATTCATCAACCTCCCCAGATAGGTCTAGATCCTCCTCTTCCTCGCCATGAAGATTCAACCCCTCAAAGACGTCTTCCAACTCTGGATCTGGACCAAATTGATCCCATCCACTAGCAAACTCCTCCCGATCTGGATTTTCATCCTCCGGCCCCGTCTTCTCCGTGGATCCGCCTGCTACCGCACCCGAAGATGCCCCATCCTCCCTCCGTTTCCCTACATCAAACCCCTCATATGCTCTAAACCCTACTTTGACTTTTCCTCCCTTCTTACCGCCCCCATCTTCTTGAGTTACCAGGTCTGCCATGCAACACCACGGGGTGGTTCCCGAGGGCCTGGCCTTGCGATTCGCCGGTCAAGAACGCCGATCACGACATTAGGTTTGTTGGGTGGACTCCGGCGGCGCCGCCGAAGGAAGAGGTGGACTCTAGGGAAACCCTAGAGGAAACTGACTCCGGCGGCGCGGATTACCTAGCAGTACATCTTTCATCATTCATTTTCTCTAAGACCTGTGCGATTGGGGTCCCCTGTATATACATGTGTTGCACATTTCACCTTGTACGTATTTCAAGTCAAATCAGTGCGCGGCTTCTATCATAGTCAGGAAAAAGGACACATGCATAGTACACATCTTTCTCTCTTTTTTGACTGAGGCACATACTCTCCTTCTCTCTCTCTCTCTCTCTCTAAAATCCATCACTTTATTTTTCTTTATCATATTTTGGATGATTCGTATCTCTCTTAAACAAAAAATATGTTTATGATTTTTTATATATATTTGAACTCCATGCGCCAAGACCTTCAGAATAAGGTCAATCCTTGATACATTTGAAACACGTTTAATTTTTGATTTCACATTCCATCTGTGAAACAAACCTATTTCACTAGAAAAATGTAAAACTAACCTCTTTTTCGCTAGAAAAATGTGAAACCAACCTATTTCACTCGAAACCTATTTACCCCAAATGTGAAACTGAAATGTCAATTTGTGAAATTGATTATTTGAAAATGTGTAACAGTTTTTTTTTCAAAAGAGTGAAATATGTTATTTTAAAAAATGTTCAATTGAAATAGGTGTGATTTTTTGTGAAACAAGCAGTGAAAAGTGAAATGTGGGTTTTGAAAATGAAAACAATATGAAATTGAAATATCAAATTTGTGAAAGTTGTGTGGAAGTTTATTTTAAAAGAGTGAAATATATCTTTCAAAAATGTGCAACTGAAAGATTAAACTCCTCTATGCTAGATTGCTAGGTCCTCTGCCGATCTCGCCCACTCGCCATTAATAGGAGCCAGCATGTCTGACAAGACAATCGGCGTGGTGCAGCCGGTGCTTCTATTTAGCATAAGAGGGGCCTCCCCTCCGATTTCCATTGATGAACCCATATGGTTCTCCTAATAACAAACTAAAGAATAAAAGAAAACAGCAGCATCCAGTGTTTTAACATCCATTACATCAAATAGCCCGAGGACAAGATGAACCCAAAAGCTAGACTAGCCCCAGCAAAGCCAAGCGGGGCAACCGACGACAGCAAAAGCATAGTTTATATACATCACCAAAAGATAAGGGTGAAATTGGGAGCCCTTATGGCCTTATCTTCGATCTTTAGACACCAAGCTCGCGGACACCATATCTCCATCCATGCGACGCCTTGTACATCTCACTTTACATCACGAAAACATAAGCATCGTTGGTTGTATCGGTGTTGTTGCTTTGTAATACAAAGCGGGGGGGGGGGGGGGACCCTTTTCGGTAAACTGGGAGCCAAACAAACACTCCAAGCAGCTTCCAGCATGAACATAAACAAAGCTTCATCTTCGATCTTTAGACACCAAGCTCGCGGACACCATATCTCCATCCATGCGACGCCTTGTATATCTCACTTGCTACATGCTCGACAAGTTTTGTCCCCAACATCAATGCCTCTTTTTGCTCCTCATTTATCTGCAATATTGGGCGGATAATATTTACTAATGTTCCTGAATTCAAAAAATATTCATGAATTTAAGTCTCGGATTTCAAAACCGTTCCCAGATTTCCCCAAGGGTTTAGGGTTTTAAAAATAAAAAATGCTCCAAAACCTTCGCAAAACTAGTGGGAAAAAATACACAAAAACGTATGAGCAAGGCCCCCACGACGCCACATATATTCTCTGCATGGTGGACCAAAACTGGCACAATTGGCTGATAAGGCCATAAGTGTGTGCATTTCTTTTATGGGCCACATGGTATCTACCTGGAAGGAGGATTTTGGGCATTCCATTGGGGACCTCCTATGTGTCGTGTTCTGCGACGTATTGTCGAGCAAACGCATAGGGGAGTCCACCCTGGGCCATTCTCTGCATGGTGGGTCAAAACTGGCATAATTGGCTGATAAGGCTCCACGTGTGTGCATTTCTTTTATGGGCCACATGGTATCTACCTGAAGGAGGATTTGGGGAATCAAACGTTTCTTTCAATGGATGCAGAGTTGATCTTGGGCATTCCATTAGGGAGAGATTCGAACCCACGTGCTTTTGCTCATGTAGTTGGGGCTTCAACCACTGCACCATGACAACATTGGCGTGTTATGTACGAAAACAGTTTTATTTGACCCCGAGTTCCTGTGGCAGTACAAATTATTTGGAAAAAGGGAACGAAAAACTGAACAAAGAATTTGCGAAATTTTAAAAACAGATCATCGATTATGAAAAGGCCGCGGAATTCAAAGAAATGTTCACAAAAAAGTTCATCATTTTTTTAAAAGTTCATCGGATTTTGAAAAAGGTTCATCGATTTTGAGAAAAAAAAAGTTCATGAATTCTCAAACAGTTCATGAATTTAAAAAAAATTAATCGATTTTCATAAAAAAGACCACAAATTTGAAAAAAGTTCATAGATTTAAAACAAGTTCATCACTTTTCATAAAAAAAATTCATGGATATGAAAATGGTTCATCAAGTTTGAAAAAAAGTTCATCGAGTTTGAAAAAAGTTCATCAAATTTGAGAAAAAAGTTCATGGATATGAAAAAAGTTCAACGAGTTTGAAAAAAAGTTCATCAAGTTTGAAAAAAGTTCATAGAATTTGAGAAAAAAGTTCATCGAGTTTCAAAAAAGTTCATCGAATTTCATAAAAACGTTCATCGAGATTGAAAAAAGTTCATCAAGTTTCAAAAAAGTTCATCGAATTTGAAAAAAGTTCATCAAATCTGAGAAATTCATCGATTTTGTGTCGAACCAGGAAGAAAGAAAAAAGAAAAAGGAAAGAAGGAAAACAGAAAATGAAAAAAGGAAAAATGATAAAAGAAAAGTACAAGGAAAAAAAGAACTAGAAAAGGTGCACATAAGTAGAATAGGCTTGGTGGCGTGTTGGTTTGTGTAGTGTACGATGAAACAGCAGCTACCCATTTCGATTCCTACCGCACCCGCTTTTTTTTTGCTTTTGCGTTTTAAAAACAGAAATAAAAGGGCTGGCCCATATAGCGACGATGTGAGATCGTGGGGTGTGCGCCCTGTACGAGCTGGCCTATATTCGGCGCTTAAGGCGCCGAATAGGGATTTGGCTTCCATTAGGGACCTCTTCGAGGTATTGTCGAGCAAAAACGCACAGGGGAGTCCACCTTGGTCCGGCCCAGTAGTGAGTATGCACTCTAGCATGGTATCAAGACCCAAAAAAGTTGTGCCCTTGTGCGGTATCGAACCCAGCAGTCGTGCGCACGATGCTAGCCAACAGACCAAACAAACTTTGTTGACGCATAAGTAGCACTTTCCTTTAAGAACTATCTACTCGTACGGACATGATGTAGCTAAGTAAAAACATTTAGGAGTACTGTGGCTACTGCATATTTTAAACACTTTTCTTTCAAATTTCGAAATGTTTTTAAAAGCAAGTCTTTAAAAAATATTTTTTAAAAAAATAAACATTTTTCCGAAAATGCGAAAATTTGTTCAAAAAAATTGAACATTTTATTTATTTTGAGAACATTTTTTTTTCAAATTTACGGACATTTCTTCGAAATTCCCAAACATCGTTTGAATTTATGAGCAAATTTAGATGAACATTTTTTGCAAACATGAGCATTTTTCTAAATCTCCCGGTCAAATTTGAACATGGGAACAATTTATGGAAACATGAATAGTTTTTTAAATTTGCAACAAATTTCAAATACACGAACAATTTTTGTTCATGTTTATAAAAAAAATCAGTTTTTCAAAAAAATGAATGTGTCACAAATTGTGCACACTTTTCAAATTTTGTGAACAAGTTTTGAGATAACTCAAACATTTCTATTAATATGAACATTTTTTTGAAGATAGAAACATTTTTTGAAATTAGAGCATTTTTGGAACTATTAACAAAATATGAAAACGTGGTTTTTTTTTGGAAACATGCTGTGACACCCCAAGACCGTTGCGCTAGGTGTCTTCCAGTTATTCGTCGACGTTGCCATGTCTTTTGTTTGCGTGTTGCATTTCATCATGTCATCATGTGCATTGCATCATCATGTTTTTAAAACCTGCATCCGCCCGGGTTCCCCAGTTCCGTCCGTTGTCCGTTCTGAGCCCAGACATCCTTGCACGCGCCCCGCGGCACGTCCGAAATATTATTTTATAAGTGGCCGGGAAATGTTCTCGGATTGGGTTGAAAGTTGGCGTGTGGTCTTATTATAGTGTAGATAGACCGCCTGTCAAGTTTCATCACATCGGAGTTCGTTTCATAGCTCAACCGTTAAATTATAGCGGCATTATAGCCGGTCTTATCGTCGGACGTTTTCGGTCTCCGGAAACCGTGCCGGGCTGCATTTCTCCCCTCTTCTCTCAGACAAACCCGCTCTCCATAGTCCACCTAGGCCTAGCCTACCCCTCTTTGCACAGTGCATCGACCCCTCGCGCGTGTCCGAGACTTAGCCGAACCCGACCCGGACAGTCGTCACCGTTGGATCTGGATCATCCTCAAACGTCTACAAAACGTCTCCGTTTTCTTATTTGGGCCCCCTAGCTATTTTTTTTCGCGACCGTCCGATTACGATCGGAGAGACCTAACCACCCTAAGCTGATCTGACTTACTATTTATAGTCCACCCTTAGTCATTTTGGACAACCCTAAAAATTCTCCACCTTGTCCCATCCATCCTATTCCCCACGCCGCCGCCACTTTCCTTGTATTCAGTGTCGATCCAACCAGCAACCCCCACCTCTCCCTCTCAGATCGACCCCGCGCTCGATCCCGATTGGATCGAGAGCCTCCTCCTCCCTCTTCGATCCAGAGGAGTGGAGATCCTCCTCGCTCTCCCGAAGCCCCTGCCTCCTCTCTCGTCCACCAGGAATAGTGTTGCCCCACTCTTTCCCGTGCTTCCTCTCCTCTCGCCCGTCCCTGACCTCTCTCTTCCCATTCGCAGGTGCTCTGTTTGCCATGGCCTCGAGCTCCGCCGCACCAAGTCCGTCCCCGCGTCGTCCCTGCACCGGCGCCGTCCAAGCACATTCTCCGGCCTCCCTCATTTTTCCCGCGTCACCGGAGATGGCGCCAAGTACAGCGCCGCCTCGTCCCTGTGTTGCAGCGAGCCGCCACCTGCGTTGACCCGCTGCCGCTCGTCTTCACCGAGCCGGCCAAGCCCCAGGAACGCCATGGCCGCCCCTCTTCTCCTCACGGGTCCTGGACCCCTGCGCCCCGTCACCGGCGTCCGGCGCCGCCATGGATTCGCGCCAAGGATTCCTCACCTCCGCCCGGTTCCTCTCACGCCGTCGCGCACCTACTCCCGGTGCTTCGAGGACGAGGACGACCAGCGACCAGCGCCCGAGTCGACTCCCCTGCATCGCATGTTGCCGCGCCGAGACCCGCTGCTGCCTCGTCGTTGACCTTTTGTGCCGCGTTCTGTCTCTATCGAGCAGAGGACGAAGGAGCGGTTCCTCGTTATCGCATTGACTGAGGCCCAGCAACGATCTTCGTTCCCCAGGCCGGCCCTTCTTCCTCAATCGGGCCAAGGCCCATGGTGAGGCAAACCCCCTAGTGCCTCTCTTTTTTTTCCTTCCTTTGGCCCAGCTAGTTTCGGCCCGTGTATTTTTTTCCAGCGCCTGGGTTTTTGCTAATTATCAGAGACTGTAGGTTTTGCAGAGAACCCTTCCATTTTCATGCATTTAATAACTTCTAAACCGTGCATCGAATTAAAATACTTTATATATGTAAAATGCTTAGAATTATGTGTAGATTAATAATATGCCATTTTCATCCATGTTTAAAATGTTTAAAATGTTGTTTGTTTAAATTTGCTCCTATGTCATGTTAAAATGCTTTAATTCATAACTAATTAACCGTAGCTCCGAACTTAATAAACTTTATATGTAAATGGGGTGGAAAAATGCCTAGTTAAACATGATGGCTTTACTTTGCATGTTTAACAACTCTAAAATATTGTTTAGGGCAGAACAGTACCAAATCTAAAATATGCTCATGAGGATTTTTCCGGACTTGTTGTTTTGTTGTTCCGGCCTTATTTAAACTTGCCTAGATAGATAGTTTCATCATGATTCATCTCTTGCCATGCTAACAACATTGAATATTGTAGGGTACATAAACGAGATCGAACTAAATAACTTGAATGTGGTGTTTCGTCAATATGCAACGGAGTCATACCTGACTCCTTACCTTCGTCGAGGTCCCAATCTTCAGAGTTGCGTTTAATTCTATCCAATAAATTCCATTTAAATTTAATAGTCTTTATCATAAAAGAGCCAGCACAAGAAGTATCGAGCATGGTGCGATTGTTTTCAGAAAGCCAAGCATAAAAACTTTGCATAATTATTTCTCTCGAGAGCTCATGATTGGGGCATGAATATAACATTGATTTAAGCCTCCCCCAAGATTGAGCGATGCTTTCTCCTTCGCGAGGCCATAAATTATATGTATAATTGCGATCACGATGAACAAGATGCATAGGGTAATACTTTTGATGAAATTCCAACTTCAATCTTTTATAGTTCCATGATCTCATATCATCACATAGCCTATACCATATCAATGCGTCTCCCTTCAAAGATAAAGGGAAGACCTTCTTCTTAGCAACATCATCAGGTATACGTGCAAGCTTAAATAATCCACAAACTTCATCCACATATATTAAGTGCTCATCAGGATGCTTTGTTCCATCTCCTGTAAAAGGGTTAGCTAGCAGTTTTTCCATCATACCCGAAGGAAATTCAAAAGGAGTTTCATTTTCAATAGGTTCAGTAGGTTGAGGAGCAACTCTTTGCTCTACTGGACAGGGTGAAGATACCCCGAACAAGCCCCTCAGAGAATTACTTTCCATAGTAACAAGTGACAGTAAATTTCAGCACACTATACAATTTTTTCCTTACCAAATTCCACCTACCAAAGGCGCTACACTCCCTGGCAACGGCGCTAGAAAAGAGTCTTGATGACCCACAAGTATAGGGGATCTATCGTAGTCCTTTCGATAAGTAAGAGTGTCGAACCCAACGAGGAGCAGAAGGAAATGATAAGAGGTTTTCAGCAAGGTATTCTCTACAAGTACTGAAAAAAGTGGTAACAGATAGTTTTGTGACAAGATAAATGGTAACGAGCAACAAGTAACAAAAGTAAATAAAGTGCAGCAAGATGGCCCAATCCTTTTGTAGCAAAGGACAAGCCGGAACAAACTCTTATAATAGGCAAAGCGCTCCCGAGGACACATGGGAATATTGTCAAGCTAGTTTTCATCACGTTCATATGATTCGCGTTCGGTACTTTGATAATTTGATATGTGGGTGGACCGGTGCTTGGGTGTTGTTCTTACTTGAACAAGCATCCCACTTATGATTAACCTCTATTGCAAGCATCCGCAACTACAACAAAAGTATTAAGGTAAACCTAACCATAGCATGAAACATGTGGATCCAAATCAGCCCCTTACGAAGCAACGCATAAACTAGGGTTTAAGCTTCTGTCACTCTAGCAACCCATCATCTAATTAGTACTTCCCAATTCCTTCCTCTAGGCCCAAATAATGGTGAAGTGTTATGTAGTCGACGTTCACATAACACCACTAGAGGCTAGACAACATACATCTTATCAAAATATCAAACGAATACCAAATTCACATGACTACTAATAGCAAGACTTCTCCCTTGTCCTCAGGAAGAAACGTAATTACTCACAAAGCATATTCATGTTCGTAATCAGAGGGGTAATAATATGCATATAGGATCTGAACATATGATCTTCCACCAAATAAACCAACTAGCATCAACTACAAGGAGTAATCAACACTACTAGCAACCTACTAGCACCAATCCCGGGCTTTGAGACAAGAATTGGATACAAGAGATGAACTAGGGTTTGGAGATGAGATGGTGCTGGTGAAGATGTTGATGGAGATTGCCCTCTCCCGATGAGAGGAGCGTTGGTGATGACGATGGTGATGATTTTCCCCTCCCGGAGGGAAGTATCCCCGGCAGAACAGCTCTGCCGGAGCTCTAGATTGGTTCCCCCAAGGTTCCGCCTTGTGGCGGCGGAGTCTCGTCCCGAAAGGTTTCTTCTTATTTATTTTCTCATCGAAAGACTTCATATAGGAGAAGATGGACGTCGGAGACCCACCAAGGGGCCCACGAGGTAGGGGGCGCGCCCTAGGAGGGGGGCGCGCCCCCCACCCTCGTGAGCAGGGTGTGGGCCTCCTGGCCTTCATCTTTGGCGAGGATTTTTCTTTATTTATTTTAAGATGTTCCGTGGAGTTTCAGGACTTTTGGAGTTGCGCAGAATATGTCTCTTAATATTTGCTCCTTTTCCAGTCCAGAATTCCAGCTGCCGGCATTCTCCCTCCTTATGTAAACCTTGTAAAATAAGAGAGAATAGACATAAGTATTGTGACATAAAGTGAAATAACAGCCCATAATGCAATAAATATCGATATAAAAGCATGATGCAAAATGGACGTATCAACTCCCCCAAGCTTAGGCCTCGCTTGTCCTCAAGCGAAAAGCTGATAACAATAAATATGTCCTCATGTTTAGAGGTAGAGGCGTCGATAAAAATAAAATACGGACATGAAGGCATCATGATTGTTCTCATAATAGCAACATATATAGATTTTGTCATATGATTACTTTTGTTCAAGTGATGATCTATTCACAATGCAAGAGTATAAATCATAAACCTTATTGGGCTCCAACAAACTATAATCTCAGTCATTGAAGCAATTGCAATTTATCATAACATCGGAAAGAGTCTATGTCAGAGCTTAAAAGCAAGCCCACATACTCAACTATCATTTAGTCCTTCATAATTGCTAATACTCACGCAATACTTGTGGTTACGGAGTTTTAATCGGACACAGAGAAAGATAGGGGCTTATAGTTTTGCCCCACAACCTTTTACCTCAAGGGTAATGTCAACAATAATGGTTCATGCTTCCCTACATACAATTATATATATATATATATATATATATATATATATATATATATATATATCATGTTCTTTCCAACATGCTGAGCGATACGTCTCCAACGTATCTATAATTTTTGATTGCTCCTGCTATATTATCTACTGTTTTGGACTATATTGGGCTTTATTTTCCACTTTTATATCATTTTTGGGACTAACCTATTAACCGGAGGCCCAGCCCAGAATTGCTGTTTTTTGCCTATTTCAGTGTTTCGGAGAAACAGAATATCAAACGGAGTCCAAACGGAATAAAATCTTCGTGAACGTGATTTTCTCACCGAACGTGATCCAGGAGACTTGGACCCTACTCCAGGGAGTCAAAGAGGAGGTCACGAGGGTGGGGGGCGTGCCCCCTGCCTCGTGGGCCCCTCGGTGCTCCATCGACGTACTCCTTCCTCCTATATATACCTACGTACCCCCAAATGATCAGAACAGGAGCCAAAAACCTAATTCCACCACCACAACTTTCTGTATCCACGAGATCCCATCTTGGGGCCTGTTCCGGAGCTCTGCCAGAAGAGGGCCATCATCACAGAGGGCTTCTACATCATCCTAGCCCCTACGATGAGGTGTGAGTAGTTTACCTCAGACCTTCGGGTCCATAGTTAGTAGCTAGATGGCTTCTTCTCTCTCTTTGAACCTCAATACAAAGTTCTCCCCCTCTCTTGTGGAGATCTATTCGATGTAATCTTCTTTTTGCGGTGTGTTTGTTGAGACCGATGAATTGTGGGTTTATGATCAAGTCTATCTATGAATCATATTTGAATCTTCTCTGAATTCTTTTATGTATGATTGGTTATCTTTGCAAGTCTCTTCGAATTATCCGTTTGGTTTGGCTAACTAGATTGGTAGTTCTTGCCATGGGAGAAGTGCTTAGCTTTGGGTTCGATCTTGTGGTGTCCTTACCCAGTGATAGAAGGGGCAGCAAGGCACGTATTGTATCGTTGCCATCGAGGATAACAAGATGGGGTTTATTTCATATTGCATAAATTTATCTCTCTACATCATGTCATCTTGCTTAAGGCGTTACTCTGTTTTTAACTTAATACTCTAGATGCATGCTGGATAGCGCACGATGAGTGGAGTAATAGTATTAGATGCAGAATCATTTCGATCTACTGGTCATGGACGTGATGCCTATATACATGATCATGCCTAGATATTCTCATAACTATGCTCAATTCTTTCAATTGCTCAACAGTAATTTGTTCACCCATCGTAGAATACTTATGCTCTTGAGAGAAGCCACTAGTGAAACCTATGGCCCCCGGGTCTATTCTCATCATATCAATCTCCATCACTTTAATCTTGCTTTGATTTTTTTACTTTGCTTTTACTTTTTACTTTGCATATTTATACCAAAAATACCAAAAATATTATATCTATCAGATCTCACTCTCGTAAGTGACCGTGAAGGGATTGACAACCCCTAATCGCGTTGGTTGCGAGTAGCTATCATTTTGTGCATGTACGAGGGACTTGAGCGTGGCCTCCTACTGGATTGATACCTTGGTTCTCAAAAACTGAGGGAAATACTTACGCTACTCTTCTGCATCATCCCTTCCTCTTCGGGGAAAACCAACGCAAGCTCAAGACGTAGCAAGAAGGATTTCTGGCGCCGTTGCCGGGGAGTCTATGAAAAAAGTCAACATACCAAGTACCCATCACAATCCCTATCTCTCGCATTACATTATTTGCTATTTTCCTCTCGTTTTCCTCTCCCCCCAATTCACCCTTGTCGTTTTATTCGCCCTCTCTCTCTATCCTCCCTCTCTATTCGCCTCTTTTGCCCGTTTGTTGTTTGCTCGTATGGTTGGAATAGTCATTTATTTATCACTAAACAAAGAACCTAAGATTTATGGATCCTCATCCGCTTGCTAATCTTGTTAAGAGATCCAGTTATGTTGAACCAATTGCTAGAGAATTTTGTGCACTAGATTATCTTTTTGAAGTTTTGCTTGAAATTTGTGAATCTGAAAATTGCGATGAAGTATGTTATGAAGTGATTCACGATAGATCTTTGAATAAAAAGCATGATTGCAATGATGTTATTATAAATTCTATTAATGACAATTGTGCTAATAATATGCAAAACCCTAAGCTTGGGGATGCTAGTTTTGTTATGTCCTCTACTTGTTGCAATGATCATGATTGGGGTGATTCTTCTTTTGATCTTGAAAATTTATTTAAACCCCATGATGAATATGAGATTGATTATAATGTTTGCAATAATATTGAAAGTGGGTTTGGAAGAGTGTCAACTTTATATCCCACATATTTAGAGAATGTTCAATCTTATGAAGTTTTTGATAAAAGTGTGTTTGGGAAGGTCGTGACTTTAGTTAATGTTAATCCCGCTATTTCAGAAAAGTGCCAACTTTGCATGCATGTGGATCATGTTGAGAATATTTTATGTGATAGATATACCGTTGAATTTGCTTATGATCCTACATGTAATTACTATGAGAGAGGAAAATATGGTTGTAGAAATTTTCATGTTACTAAATTACCTCTCGTTATGTTGAGATTGCTATTGTTTCTTTCCTCTTCCTTGCATATGCTAGTTTTTGCTTGCCTTGATAATTTGTTTGCCTATAATATGCCTATTCATAGGAAGTATGTTAGACTTATATTTGTTTGTCACATGCTTTATGATGCTCCTTTTGTGCTTCAATTCTTGTCTTTCATGTGAGCATCATTAAAATTATCAATGCCTAGCTATAAGGCTTTAAAGAAAAGCGCTTGTTGGGAGACAACCCAATATTTTTCCTTGCTGTTATTTAATAAATAAATTATTTAGCCTCTTTTTTGGTTGTGTTTTTTGTGTTTAATTAGTGTTTGTGCCAAGTAGAACCGCTGGGAAGACTTGGGGAAAGTCTTGTTGAACTTGCTGTAAAAAAACAGAAACTTTAGCGCTCACGAGAACTGCTGTCATTTTTATTTGAAGAGTGATATTTAGTTAATTATTTTTGCAGATGACTAATAGATAAATTCCTCACGTCCATAAATTTATTTTATAATTTTTGGGGTTCCAGATCTTGTGCTAGCTACAGATTACTACAGACTGTTCTGTTTTTGACAGATTCTGTTTTTCGTGTGTTGTTTGCTTATTTTGATGAATCTATGGCTAGTAAAATTGTTTATAATCCATAGAGAAGTTGGAATACAGTAGGTTTAGCACCAATATAAATAAAGAATGTGTTCATTACAGTACCTTGAAGTGGTCTTTTGTTTTCTTTCGCTAACGGAGCTCACGAGTTTTCTATTTTGAGTTTTGTGTTGTGAAGTTTTCAAGTTTTGGGTGAATTCTTTTGATGGATCATGGAACAAGGAGTGGCAAGAGCCTAAGCTTGGGGATGCGCATGGCACCCCCAAGATAATCCAAGGACACCAAAAATTCAAAGCTTGGGGATGCCCCGGAAGGCATCCCCTCTTTCGTCCACTTCCATCGGTAATTTACTTGGAGCAATATTTTTATTCACCAACATGATATGTGTTTTGCTTGGAGCGTCTTGTATTATTTGTGTCTTTTTGTCTTAGTATTCCACAATCATCCTTGCTGTACACACCTTTTGAGAGAGCCATACATGAATTAAAATTTGATAGAATACTCTATGTGCTTCGCTTATATCTTTTGAGCTAAGTAGTTTTGCTCTATGTGCTTCACTTATATCTTTTGAGCTAAGTAGTTTTGCTCTATGTGCTTCACTTATATCTTTGGATCTAGTTAATTTTGCTCTATGTTCTTCACTTATATCTTTTGAGCTAAGTAGTTTTGCTCTATGTGCTTCACTTATATCTTTTGAGCTATGTAGTTTTGCTCTATGTGCTTCACTTATATCTTTTGAGCGTTAGAATTTTGCTCTATGTGCTTCACTTAGATAATTTAGAGCACGGTGGTGGATTTGTTTTAAATAAACTATTGATCTCTCATGCTTCACTTAAATTATTTTAAGAGTCTCTTAATAGCATGGTAATTTGCTTAATAATAATATGCTTGGTATTCAAGATTTGTGAAACTTTCTTTTGAGTGTGTTGAATACTAAGAAAAGATTGAAGCATGATAATTGTTTTGAGATATGGAGGTGATAATATTAAAGTCATGCTAGTTGAGTAGTTGTGAATTTAAAGAATACTTGTGTTAAAGTTTGTGATTCCCGTAGCATGCACGTATGGTGAACCATTATGTGATGAAGTCGGAGCATGATTTATTTATTGATTGTCTTCCTTATGAGTGGCGGTTGGGGACGAGCGATGGTATTTTCCTACTAATCTATCCCCCTAGGAGCATGCGCGCAATACTTTGCTTTGATAACTTCTAGATTTTTGCAATAAGTATATGAGTTCTTTATGACTAATGTTGAGTCCATGGATTATACGCACTCTCGCCCTTCCACCTTTGCTAGCCTCTCTAATACCGCGCACCTTTCGCCGGTATCATACACCTACCATATACCTTCCTCAAAAAAGCCACCATACCCACCTATTATGGCATTTCCATAGCCATTCCGAGATATATTGCCATGCAACTTTCCACCATCTAGTTCATCATGACATATTCATCATTGTCATATTTCTTAGCATGATCATGTAGTTGACATAGTATTTGTGGCAAAGCCACCATTCATAATTTCTTCATACTTGTCACTCTTGATTCATTGCATATCCCGGTACACCGCCGGAGGCATCCATATAGAGTCATAATTTGTTTTAGAATCGAGTTGTAATCATTGAGTTGTAAATAAATAAAAGTGTGATGATCATCATTCAATAGAGCATTGTCCCCCCCAAAAAGAGAAAGGCCAACGAAAAAAAAGAAGGCCCAAAAAAAGAAAATAAATAAAAATGGGCAATGCTACTATCCTTTTTTCCACACTTGTGCTTCAAAGTAGCACCATGATATAGCGAGTCTCATATATTGTCCTTCAAAGTAGCACCATGTTCTTCATATAGAGAGTCTCATATGTTGTCACTTTCATATACTAGTGGGAATTTTACATTATAGAACTTGGCTTGTATATTCCAATGATGGGCTTCCTCAAAATTGCCCTAGGTCTTCGTGAGCAAGCAAGTTGGATGCACACCCACTTAGTTTCTTTTGTTGAGCTTTCATACATTTATAGCTCTAGTGCATCTGTTGCATGGCAATCCCTACTCACTCACATTGATATCTATTGATGGGCATCTCCATAGCCCGTTGATACGCCTAGTTGATGTGAGACTATCTTCTTCTTTTTGTCTTCTCCACAACCATCATTCTATTCCACCTATAGTGCTATATCCATGGCTCACGCTCATGTATTGCGTGAAGATTGAAAAAGTTTTGAAAAAGTTAGAGTATGAAACAATTGCTTGGCTTGTCATCGGGGTTGTGCATGATTTAAATACTTTGTGTGGTGAAGATGGAGCATAGCCAGACTATATGATTTTGTAGGGATAACTTTCTTTGACCATGTTATTTTGAGAAGACATAATTGCTTTGTTAGTATGCTTGAAGTATTATTATTTTTATGTCAATATAAACTTTTGTCTTGAATCTTTCTAATCTGAATATTCATACCACAATTAAGAAGATTTGCATTGAAATTATGCCAAGTAGCACTGCGCATCAAAAATTCTCTTTTTATCATTTACCTACTCGAGGACGAGCAGGAATTAAACTTGGGGATGCCTGATACGTCTCCAACATATCTATAATTTTTGATTGCTCCATGTTATATTATCTACTATTTTGGACTATTTGGGCTTTATTTTCCACTTTTATATTATTTTTGGGACTAACCTATTAACCGGAGGCCCAGCCCAGAATTGTTGTTTTTTAGCTATTTCAGTGTTTCAGAGAAACAGAATATCAAACGGAGTCCAAACAGAATAAAATCTTCGGGAACGTGATTTTCACACCGAACGTGATCTGGGAGACTTGGACCCTACTCCAGGGAGTCAAAGAGGAGGTCACGAGAGTGGGGGGCACGCCCCCTGCCTCGTGGGCCCCTCGGTGCTCCACCAACGTACTCCTTCCTCCTATATATACCAATGTACCCCCAGACGATCAGAGCAGGAGCCAAAAACCTAATTCCACCGCCGCAACTTTCTGTATCCACGAGATCCCATCTTGGGGCCTGTTCCGAAGCTCCGCCGGAAGAGGGCCGTCATCACGGAGGGCTTCTACATCATCCTAGCCCGTCCGATGAAGTGTGAGTAGTTTACCTCAGCCCTTCGGGTCCATAGTTAGTAGCTAAATGGCTTCTTCTCTCTCTTTGAATCTAAATACAAAGTTCTCCCCCTCTCTTGTGGAGATCTATTCGATGTAATCTTCTTTTTGCGTGTGTTTGTTGAGACCAATGAATTGTGGGTTTATGATCAAGTCTATCTATGAATAATATTTGAATCTTCTCTGAATTCTTTTATGTATGATTGGTTATCTTTGCAAGTCTCTTCGAATTATCCGTTTGGTTTGGCCAACTAGATTGGTAGTTCTTGCCATGGGAGGAGTGCTTAGCTTTGGGTTCGATCTTGCGGTGTCCTTACCCAGTGACAGAAGGGGCAGCAAGGCACGTATTGTATCGTTGCCATGGAAGATAACAAGATGGGGTTTATTTCATATTGCATGAATTTATCTCTCTACATCATGTCATCTTGCTTAAGGCGTTACTCTGTTTTTTAACTTAATACTCTAGATGCATGCTGGATAGCGGTCGATGAGTGGAGTAATAGTAGTAGATGCACAATCGTTTCGATCTACTTGTCACGGACGTGATGCCTATATACATGATCATGCCTAGATATTCTCATAACTATGCTCAATTCTTTCAATTGCTCAACAGTAATTTGTTCACCCACCGTAGAATACTTATGCTCTTGAGAGAAGCCACTAGTGAAAGCTATGGCCCCCGGGTCTATTCTCATCATATCAATCTCCATCACTTTAATCTTGCTTTGATTTTTACTTTGCTTTTACTTTTTACTTTCCATCTTTATACCAAAAATACCAAAAATATTATATCTATCAGATCTCATTCTCGTAAGTGACCGTGAAGGGATTGACAACCCCTAATCGCGTTGGTTGCGAGTAGCTATCGTTTTGTGCAGGTACGAGGGACTTGAGCGTGGCCTCCTACTGGATTGATACCTTGGTTCTCAAAAACGGAGGGAAATACTTATGCTACTCTGCTGCATCATCCCTTCCTCTTCGGGGAAAACCAACGCAAGCTCAAGACGTAGCATTGAGCTTGCCAAAGGATAAAATGAAAAAGAAAAGGTGAAGATCACCATGACTCTTGCATAAGGTAGAAGATAATAATAGAATATAGGCCTTTTGCAGAGGGAAGCAGAGGTTGCCATGCGCTTTTATGGTTGGATGCACAAAATCTCAATGCGAAAGAACGTCACTTTATATTGCCCCTTGTGATATGAACCTTTATTATGCAGTCCGTCGCTTTTATTACTTCCACATCACAAGATCGTATAAAGCTTATTTCTCCCACACCAATCAATCATACATATTTAGAGCAATTTTTATTGCTTTGCACCGATGACAACTTACTTGAAGGATCTTACTCAATCCATAGGTAGATATGGTGGACTCTCATGGCAAAACTGGTTTAAGGGTATTTGGAAGCACAATAGTATTTCTACTTGGTGCTGAGAATTTGGCTAGCATGAGGGGGAAAGGCAAGCTCAACAAGTTAGAGGATCCATGACAACATACTTTATCTCAGATATAAGAAATACATAACTCATTACGATGTCTTCCTTGTCCAACATCAACTCTTTAGCATGTCATATTTTAATGAGTGCTCCCAATCATAAAAGATGTCAATGATAATATATCTATATGTGAAACCTCTCTTTCCTTATTACTTCCTATTAATTGCAACGATGACCAAGGCTATGTCTACCAACTCCCAACAACTTTTAATCATCATACTCTTTCTATGCGAAGTCATTACTCTCAATAAGATCAATATGAACTCTTTGTTTCTTTTTATTCTTTTTCTCTTTTCTTTTATTCACCCAAGATCATGGAAAAATAATCAAGCCCTTGACTCAACACTAATCTTTATTATATATAGCTCACGGACTCGATTACAAAGAGAGATCATAAAGCAAAACTCAAAACTAGATCATGCCATAAACTTTATTCTACTAGATCAAGATACTACTAATAGGATCGAACTAAGAAAAACGGTAAAGATAGGAGTTGTCATTGTGATACGATACCGGGTGTAAGGGCATATTTATCCCTAAGTGTTTTGGTGATTGATGACAACGCATTTGCGGACTAATCGTGTGCCTTGAGTATTCCAGACACTTCATTGCTAGGCACAAGACGGTTGGGTGCCCCTCGAAGACTGATGAAGACGGCGTCTTTTCTACGTTTCTTTTTGGTGGATTTGAGTCGTAGGAAAGCCGTACTATTAAGAGGGGGTCCGCGTTGGAAAGGTTTGGGTGGAATCATCACGTACACGTCTCCTTCTTGTCCCCTCCTTTTTCCTTGGAGCTTCCTCCGTTTTCTTGCCTCCCTTGTCTGGTTGCTGTGGTTGGTCGCGGTAGTACTACTCCCAAGAAAGCGGTAGTACCGTAGGCATCCGTGGTAGTACCGCGCGGTGGCGCGGTAGTACCGCAGGTGCCCACAGTAGTACCGCTCCCCTGGAGCCGCACTACCGCTGCCCACCAGGCTAGTGCTGCCCCTTCGCGGTAGTAGGGGCGGATGTAATTTTTTACATCCGCACCTACCGCGGTAGTACCATTTTCGCCGCGCGATAGTAGCGCGCTATGCAGTCAGGCAGTAGTACCGCCCCTCGGCGGTACTACTGTGTCGGGTTTTTGCTACTTCCATTTATTTGCGGAAGTAGGCACAGAAGTTTCCTTCCCCCTGGCTAGGGTTTTTGCCTTGCGGTAGTACCGCATGGGGGGCGCGGTAGTACCGCGCTTGTGGAAGTGCCGCCCCCAGTTCCTGCGCATCTGCTTATCTTTACTGTCGCTGGGGTTGCGGCAGTACCGTGGGTTGGTACGGTAGTACCGCACAGCCGTGCGGTAGTACCGCTTGGTTGCAAGCAGTAGTACCGCACGGCCTTGCGGTAGTACCGCTGGCCACGGGCTGGTTGGTGGGTAACGGTTGGATCTTTGTCCCACACTATATAAGGGGTCCCCTTCTTCCCCGTTGACTTACCTCTTCCACCCCCAAGCTCCATTATTGCTCTAAGCTCCATTTTTGCCCGATCTCACTCCCTAGCCGACCAAACTCGTTGATTTGCTCGGGAGTGGTTGAGAAGGCATCAATCTACACTTCCACCAAGAGATATTTGATTCCCCCACTAATCCCTTGCGGATCTTGTTACTCTTTGGTGTTTGAGCATCCTAGACGGTTGAGGTCACCGCGAAGCCATAGTCCATTGTGGTGAAGCTTCGTGGTGTCGTTGGGAGCCTCCAATTGAGTTGTGGAGATTGCCCCAACCTAGTTTGTAAAGGTTCGGTCGCCGCCTCCAAGGGCACCAGTAGTGGAATCACAGCATCTTGCATTGTGTGAGGGCATGAGGAGAATACGGTGACCCTAGTGGCTTCTTGGGGAGCATTGTGCCTCCACACCGCTCCAACGGAGACGTATTTCCTCTCAAAGGGAAGGAACTTCGGCAACACATCCTCGTCTCCACCGTCTCCACTCTTGGTTATCTCGTGCCTTTACTTGTGCAAGCTTATTTGTTTCCTATATCTTACTTGCTTGTGTTCCTATCCTTGTTGCATCATATAGGTTGCTCACCTAGTTGCATATCTAGAAAACCTACTTTGATGCAAAGTTTACATTGTTAAAGAAAAGCTAAAATTGTTAGTTGCCTATTCACCCCCCTCTAGTCAACCATATCGATCCTTTCAATTGGTATCAGAGCCTCATCTCTTTATTAAGGACTTTACCGTCCAAATAGTATGGTTGATACCGTAGACGGTGCGGAGGAACACTCCGGTGTGAATCCGACCTCGTCTACGGGCGATGGGGGAACCTCGGTCTCTTGTGAGGAGTTCAATGTGGCCTTGGAGACATTGAAAACCTCCATGACGACCGAAGTTGAAAGCATGTTTACTAAATTTCTTGAGGGGCTTAAACTATCCACCGCACTGTTGAATGTGGGTGACCCCACCAGCAAGGTGACGGATGCTATCCCCGACAAGGGGGAAGCTAGTAGTGAAAAGGCTCCTTCTTCTAGTGGTAAAAATGGCACCGACATCTTTGCTCATGTGGAACCACCACTTGTTTATGGTGGACCGGTTCCTTCCACTCATTTGAATCATGCCGGTCCTCCCCCGAAGATTGTGAAAAATGAGGACTTTGATTCTTGAGTTTACCGCTTTAAACGTCATTTAAATCATGTGAACACTAACCTTTGTAGGATCATTGAAGAAGGTTTCTATCCGCATGATCCAAGCAACTTCACTCCTCGAGAAGCCGTGGACAATCAATCCAATGAGAATGCTCTCTTCATCATTCAAGATGCAATTCCACGCGAAGACCTACCTCATCTTCGTCCCTTCGCCTTGGCCAAAGATGCATGGCATTGTGTTGTCTCTCTCTACCGGGGAAGCGCAAGCATTCAATGCTCCAACTATGAAGTGGTGCAAGATGAGGCCAATGATTTTGCAATGAAAGAAGATGAAGAACCTCGTGAGCTTTATCGGAGAGTAACCAAACTCATGATCTCACTACGAGATCACGGGAGCAAGGACACGGATGATAATTGGATCAAGCGCAAATTCCTCAAGGAAATGATGCCCTACCACAAGGCCATGTCCTCCGTCATTCGTCAAAGACCGGACTTCCACACTTTAACCTCAAGCGAAGTGTTGGATGAGTTTGTGGCCATGAACATTTTGGACAAGACCGCCGACAATGCGGTGCTTCGTTCTCAGAGTGCAAAGAAGCCTAACCTTGCATTGAAGGCCAAGCTCACCATTGAAGAAGAAGAAGAGGAAGAAGAGGAGAGCAACCCTGAAGATACGAAGTATGCGTATCATGAACACATGGCACTTGCTTCAAGGCAATTTTGGAGCAAGAAAAACTCGAGGCCAAACTTTAGCAAAAACAACTCAAGTGGCACGAAGAGCAAGCAACGTGTAAGGACTTGCTACAATTGTGGCAACGTGAGTCATTTTGTTGCGGAGTGCCCATATGAGAAGAGGGAAGACAATGGTGGCAAGCTCATCCGAAAGGACAAGGCCAAGTCGTTCCCCAACAAGAGCAACTTCACCAAGAAGACTCCTCCCAAGGCATTGGTGGTACAAAAAGAGTACAATGAGGATGATGACGATGATGAAAGTGATGAGTCGGTTGCCATGGCCTCTGTTGCCATTGCGACGACTCCACGGGTGTCTCTCTTCGACTCATCCAATGAGAGCATCACCGCCAAGTGCCTCATGGCTAAAGCCACCAACAAGGTAACCTCCAACATCAAAACTACCATCATTAATCATCCTTCTCCGACGGATAGCATTAATGAACTTGAGGAAGCTAATGTGGAGGCTAATGAGTTTGAGGCCTTTATGGGCAAACTCAAGGGAAAATCCAAGAAGCACTTTGTTGCTCTCTTGGAACAACTTGGTGAAGCCAATGACATGATCGAGGCTAACGAAAACACCATCACTAAGATGGAAGGGCATAGTCGTGACTATGCCGATGAGATTTCGGATCTTTCCAATGCTCTTGAGGAAGAGCGTGGTCTTCGTTTGGCTCTTGAGGAGTCACACAACGTTGATCATGCTAAGTTAAAGAAAGATTATGATCATGTCCTCATTGTTTCTCATGTGCTAAACTCCGAGAAGGCCGAACTTGAGGTTGATCTTGCTAGACTCAAAGAGGAGTTTAATCTACTTGACAAGGCTCACAAGGTCTTGAAGGGTGCTCATGCTAGCCTCAAAGAGTCTCATGATCAACTTCAAGTAAAGCTAACCAAGGAAAAAGCCACTTTCCCTCGTATGATGTCAATTGATAATGCAAATGCTACTAACCTGTGTTGTGAGCATGTGCATCTCGTTGAGGAGAATGCTAAGCTAAAGGGGCAACTTGAGAAAGGTCTTGCGACTTGCATACAAGGCAAGAAGAACCTCAATGGTCTCTTGATCAACCAAAAGGGAGTTTTAGCCAAGGAAGGGGTTGGGTACGTGCCCAACTCCAAGAACAAGAAGAAGAATGACAAGACCAAACGACCTCCTCCTCTCATGCAAACCTTTGTGAAGGAGGGAGAAAGTGCCTCCGAGGATAAGAAGAAGAACAATGCGAAGGGTGGCGTTGTCAAAAGGGGCGATGTCACTCCTCGCATCAAAGCCGACGACTTTAATCCTTTTTATGTGTTATGTCGTGCTAGTGATGGGCATGTCTATGCCAAATTCGTTGGTTCTTTTCATGAATACATTGAATGGTCTATTTGGGTTCCAAAGACCCATGTTACTAACATAAAAGGACCCATTACAAAATGGGTACCTAAAACCAAGCATTAATCTCTTGTAGGTGTTTGCTTCCGGTGGGGGATCATGGTTGCAAGATAGCGGAGCTACAAATCATATGACCGGAAGCAAGGACTTGGTGGTGGACATGCACAAGATTCCATCTATGCCCACCAATGTCGAGTGGGGTGACGCCTCATCCTCCAAGGTATTGGGACTTGGCAAGGTGGTCATCTCTCATTATCTCACGATCGAGAAGGTCATGCTTGTTGAGTCCCTTGCATACAATTTACTTTCTGTTCGTCAACTTGCAATCATGGGCTTTGCCACTTTCTTTGATATCGATACCGTGGCCCTCTTGTGGAGCAAGACTCTTAAAGTAGCCTTTGTTGGGCATGTCGAGAACGGTCTATATGTGATTAACTTTTTGGAGCGACCCACTAAGACCGCGACATGCCTAATGGCTAAAGTTGATGTGGGATGGCTTTGGCATCATCGTTTAGCCCATGTCAATATGAGATCTTTGCAAAGTCTCCTCAAGGGGGACCATGTCCGTGGACTAACGAATATTAGTTTTTCTAAAGATCGTGCTTGCAGTGCTTGTATCGAAGGAAAGCTACATGAGAAGGCTCACCCTCCCACGACTATCATTTATTCAAAGAGGCCTTTGGAGCTCCTTCACATGGATCTCTTTGGGCCTCCATCCTTCGATAGTCTTGGAGGTAGGAAGTATTGCTTGGTGATTGTGGATGACTACTCAAGATACACTTGGGTGTATTTCTTCAAGAGGAAGAGCGAGACCCAACAAACCGTCATTGACTTTGCAAATGAAGCACAACGTCAAAACAATGCAAAGATCTTGACAATAAGAAGTGACAACGGCACCGAGTTCAAGAACTACACCTTGGATGAGTTTCTTAGTGATGAGGGGATCAAGCATCAATACTCCGCACCTTACACCCCTCAACAAAACGGTGTTGCGGAGAGGAAGAACCGGACGTTGATGGATGCGGCAAGGACCATGATGGCGGAGTTCAAGTCTCCGTACAACTTTTGGGCCAAAGCCATCAACACCGCGTGTCATGCATCCCATCGGCTCTACCTCCGCAAGGGCTTGAACAAGACTCCATATGAGATACTCACCGGTAACAAGCCCAACCTCAAGTACTTCCGGGTGTTCGGGTGTAAGTGTTTCATTCTCAAGAAAGGTGTTCGGTTGTCTAAATTTGAGGCTAGAGCTTATGAGGGCATATTTGTTGGTTATGCTACAAACTCTCATGCTTACCGTGTCCTCAATAAATCCACGGGACTTATTGAGGAGACGTGTAACATGGAGTTTGATGAGAATAACGGCTCCCAAGTGGAGCAAAGTGGCACTTGTGATGTAGGTGATGAAATTCCTCCCCGAGCCGTAAGAAGAATGGGTGTTGGCTTTATCCTACCCATTGAGGAGCCCCTTGTGGCCGAAGGAGAAGGACAAAGCTCCACTCAAGCGGAGCCATCACCAACCCAAGGCCCACACGCTTCCGAAGAACAACATGAAGGCCCTCATCCTCAAGAACATGACCAAGGGCAAGATCACGCTCAAGACCGTGTTGACACATCAAGTGATGCCCAAGGTCAAGTTCTCTCCTCCGAGAAAGTTCAAGAACAAGAACAAGCTCAAGACGACACTCAAGATGATCAAGTGACCACTCCTCGTTTCACCCCCGAGGAGGAATTAGAGCATCGTGCCACCAAGGTTGCTTCCAAGCTCTCCACCAAGGATCATCTCATGAAGAACGTGCTTGGAAGCTTAAGAAAGGGGGTAAGCACTCGTAGACAATTAGCAAATTATTGTGAGCATCACGCGTTTGTCTCTTGTGTGGAACCCCACAAGGTATATGAGGCGCTAGAAGATTCGGATTGGCTCAATGCGATGCATGAAGAACTCAACAACTTCGAGTGCAACAAAGTGTGAAGATTGGTGCCAAGACCGATGGGGAACCACAATGTCATCGGAACCAAGTGGATATTTAAGAAAAAGCAAGATGCCCATGGGATTATCATTCGCAACAAGTCTCGTTTGGTAGCACAAGGCTACTCCCAAGTCGAGGGTATCGACTACGGTGAAACCTTTGCTCCCGTTGCTCGTCTTGAATCTATTCGCATGTTGATTGCTTATGCTTCTCATCATAACTTTAAGTTACAACAAATGGATGTGAAGAGTGCTTTTCTTAATGGTCCCATTAATGAATTGGTTTATGTCAAGCAACCCCCCGGGTTCGAGGATCCCTACTTTCCCGATCATGTGTATCAACTCGATAAGGCACTCTATGGCCTTAAACAAGCCCCACGTGCGTGGTATGACCACCTTACCGAGTTGTTACAAGACCGTGGTTTTGAAGTTGGGCTAATCGACCCCACTCTTTTTACTAAGAAGGTCAAAGGGGAGTTGTTTGTGTGCCAATTATATGTTGATGATATTATCTTTGGTTCCCCTAACAAAGCTTTCAATGAGGAATTTGCCGCTCTCATGACCTCAAATTTCGAGATGTCTTCCATGGGAGAGTTAAAGTTCTTTCTAGGGTTCGAAGTGAAGCAAAGAAGAGAAGGAACCTTCATCAATCAAGCCAAATATACTCAAGACATGCTCAAAAGATTCAAGCTAAGTGATGTCAAGCCGACTTCCACTCCCATGCCCACCGAGTGCCAACTTGACTTAGATCCCAATGGTAAAGCGGTGGATCAAAAGGTATATCGCTCCATGATAGGTTCCTTGCTTTACCTTTGTGCATCTAGACCAGATATCATGTTGAGTGTGGGAATTTGTGCACCATTTCAAGCCGCACCTAAGGAAAGTCACTATGTGGCAGTCAAACGGATCTTTCGATATTTGGCTCATACCCCAAACTTTGGCCTTTGGTACCTAAGAGGAGCAAACTTCAAGCTTGTAGGGTATTCGGATTCCGATTGGGCGGGAGACAGAGTGGATAGGAAGTCCACTTCCAGAGGGTGCCAATTCCTTGGTTGCTCTTTGATAAGTTGGTCTTCCAAAAAGCAAAGTTGTGTGTCTCTCTCGTCCACCGAAGCGGAGTATGTGGCGACCGGTAGTTGTTGTGCACAACTCTTATGGATGAGGCAAACTTTAAACCATTACGGTGTCATTTGTGACAAAGTGCCTCTTTGGTGTGACAATGAAAGTGCCATCAAGATCTCTCTCAACCCGGTGCAACACTTCAAGATGAAGCATATTGAGATCCGGTATCACTTCATCCGGGATCACATTAGGCAAGGAGAGATCGAGCTCAACTATGTTAACACTCATGATAACCTTGCAGATATCTTCACGAAGCCCTTGGATGAAGCTAGATTTCGCGAGTTAAGGCATGAGCTAAATATCATTGATTCGAGCAATGTTGCTTGAACCCTTGCACACCCCACCATACTCAACGTGTTGTCCTGTTTAGATGCAGGCATGGACATAGGGGGAGTAATGTTCTCTCAATGAACTCTCCCTCCCCCCCATTATGCATAAATTGATCAAGTCTTTCACATTAGCCATGTTTGATGGTACTTGTGCTTCAAAACGAGTTTTGGTCATGGACCCAAGGATAATTCTTCGCGGTGCCATACCAATTGACTCAAACATAGGTGGCTATGGCCACCGCCCTCTCTTTGGAGAGATGGTGTCTCGTGGTTGTTTTGTTTGTCGTGTGCCTTTCTGGCTTTGTGTGTAACATGGTCTTGTGGTGTCGTGTTGGCTCGGAGTGTTTCTGCAAAGACCTCGTTTTTCGTGTGCTCGAAATGTGCATCTTGTTGAGCCCACGGTACTACCGTGGCTGGCCGCGGTACTACCGCTTTGGGAGGCACGATACTACCGCGCCACAGCACGGTACTACCGCTCAGGTGCGGTACTTCGGAACTACCGCGCCAGGCGGTACTACCGCGTTGGGGCATGGTACTACCGCGCCGTCGGTGGAGCGTGGGGGTTATGACTCGGGCAGGGGAGTTCCAACTCCCCATACCCATTCATTTGTCTCTCTCCCCACGTCTCTCTCTCTCTCTCTCGCTCAAGAATGGCGCTGGAGGCCCTCGCCGGATCTCCTTCTCCGGCCACTCTCCTCAGATTCCGACCGGTGGGATCGTTCCCCACCACTTCCTCTTGCCATGGACCAAGGTTTTTCCCCAAATCCCTCTTTTTCTTGGTTGTTCTCTTGCTTCTAGGGTTTTGGGGGAGAAACTTGTTGTTCTTGAGATTTTAGGCCAAATCTATGCAAGAGTAGGATGTAGGAGAGTCGTGATGCATAGGAATCATACCTGATATGATGTCTTGTGGTAGCTTTGTCCAACCGTAGTACCGCCGCGGTTTCGCGGGCTTTTCTCAGATTTGAACTTGTTCAGATCTGACGCGGTGCGGTACTATCGGGTCTGATGTGCGGTACTACCGCTCTTGTGGTACTACCACCCGTCAGGTGCGGTACTACCGTGCTAGCTTGTGTGGTACTACCGCTCAGCAGACGCGGGACTACCGTGCTAGCTGAGGCACTAAGGTCGTACTACCGCTCCTAGACCCGGTACTACCGTGTCCTTGCACGGTACTACCGCGTCTAAGAGCCGTACTACTATCTTAGCTTCGCAGCACTTGGCAGTACTACCGTAGGGATCAAATCTCTCTCTAGGCATTTATCATGTGTGCTTCCTGCTTGTTTCTCTTGCTTTGTTGTGGTCTTTGCATTAATCCCTCTTAGTTGTTGTGGGTGTTTTGCGTTTTTGTGTCTCAGGTGGTGGCTCTTGCTGTTCCAATCCCAGTCGTGACACTGGCTCCAAGCGTCTGCGCAACCCCCAAGATGAAGCCCCAGAGGGCTCCAATGCCCCCAAGCGCAATGTCAAGACCACTGCCAGCAAGCAAAAGGAACCTGCTAAGGGCATGGACGAGATTTCTATCTCTGAGTATGTCGAACACCGGAGGATCAATCCCTATGTGACTCCTCGGGCTGTGCTCAAAGGCACCGAGATGTTCTGGAACAAGCAACAGGTTCTCATCTATCTGGTGTGATCAAGAGCAAGCAGAATACCTTCGTGGATGTCAAGTGGATAGACATGCATCACATGCGGAAGGACAAGTTTCGTGACTATTTTGGAGAGGCTCTGGACTTGGTGGAGCAGTTTGCTATTGAGCCCGTGATCTCCTTTCACCTTGACTATGACCCTGAGCTCATCTGTCAGTTCTTTGCCTCAGTGTACTTTCATCCCGGGGAGGAGCGGAGGATGACCTGGATGACCAACGGCCCTCAGCTATCTGCTACATGGAAAGAGTTCATGGATCTGCTGCACATTCCTGATGACGGGCTTCACACCCCCGTTGGTGTTCGCCCCCATGCCAACTCTGAGTCTGCCAACAAGAACCTGCTTCAGCCTTTCCTTGTTGAGAAGGTGCTTCCCAATGGCAAGTCAACTTGGGTGTTGAACTCCTATCTGGATATCATGCATCGCATCTTCCGCAACACTCTGTTCCCACGCATTGGCGACAAGGACAAGGTCCATGCATATCTAGTGGACATGTTGCTCCTGTGTGCAGAGGCACGTTCTTCTCAGACTCAGCCACTTGATGTCTCACACATCATGTGGTGTGAGCTTCGGTTTGCAGTGTTCACTTGCAAGGTACCTATCTATGGACCGTACCTGTTTCTGCTGCTCTCCACCACTTGGGAGAAGATGTACCCTGGTGATGAGTTCCTTGCTCCAGACTGGATTCGCCATGAGTCCATCAGCCTCCGCGTCAAGCCCAACTGGGCCAACACCACTACCTGTGTTGAGGCCTCTTCTGCTAGGAGGGCTGCTAGTGAGGAGGAGGCTGCTGCTGAGAATGTTGCTGAGGACCGTGCTGCTAGGTCCGCCACTCCTTCCTTTGAGCCGTCATGGGCCAAGAAGCTAAAGGACAAGATGAAGACTCTCTTCTGCATGCAGGCAAAGGGACAGTACAGGGCTCACGTGGCCGACAAGGAGAGTCATCGCCGTGACAAGAAGGTTATGAGGCTCTTTGGAGAGGATGTGTCTGGCGGGTCTGAGGACGTCATCACACCTAAGGCTGCATGAATGTCAAAGCAGGGATACAAGTGGACCAGTTCAGAGGATGACTTCGAGGAGACTATCCCCGCCGCTGAGTCTGACGAGGAGCATGAGGAGCAGTGGGACAACTTCTCTGCCTGAGCCACCTCGTGTGTGTAGGTGTCCTCTCTGCCTTTTTGGCATCTCGATGCCAAAGGGGGAGAGAGTGTAGGGATTTGCGTTGTGTCATGCTTGGTGCGTTTATTTGCTTTGTCTTTTGGACCTCGTTTGTGCTTGTTTGCTCTTGTTTGGTTTGTGCTTTCGAGACCTTTCCTCATATGGTGTAAGACATATGCACTTTTCTATCGTAGTTAACTTATGTTTGTGCTATCTTGTCTAGTGATAGATATGCCTTGTCTCTATAATATAGGGGGAGCTTTGATCCTAGTATTCGTGTGCCGTGCAGTCCAAAGCACTCATCCAAGTGGCACACATCTAGGGGGAGCCCGTCTATATTCTAGAGAGGAGGGGTTTGCATTTACTTAATATTATTTTCCTTGTGCAAATCCCGTATTGTCATCAATCCACCAAAAAGGGGGAGATTGTAAGGGCATATTTATCCCTAAGTATTTTGGTGATTGATGACAATGCATTTGCGGACTAATCGTGTGCCTTGAGTATTCCAGACACTTCATTGCTAGGCACAAGACGGTTGGGTGCCCCTCGAAGACTGATGAAGACGGCGTCTTTTCTACGTTTCTTTTTGGTGGATTTGAGTCGTAGGAAAGCCGTACTATTAAGAGGGGGTCCGCGTTGGAAAGGTTTGGGTGGAATCATCACGTACACGTCTCCTTCTTGTCCCCTCCTTTTTCCTTGGAGCTTCCTCCGTTTTCTTGCCTCCCTTGTCTGGCTGCTGTGGTTGGTCGCGGTAGTACTGCTCCCAGGAAAGCGGTAGTACCGTAGGCATCCGCGGTAGTACGGCGCGGTGGAGCGGTAGTACCACAGGTGCCCACGGTAGTACCGCTCCCCTGGAGCCGCACTTGTAGGGGAACGTAGTAATTTCAAAAAAATTCCTACACACACGCAAGATCATGGTGATGCATAGCAACGAGAGGGGAGAGTGTGATCTACATACCTAGTAGATCGACAACGGAAGCGTTTGGTTGATGTAGTCGTACGTCTTCACGGCCCGACCGATCAAGCACCGAAACTACGGCACCTCTGAGTTTTAGCACACGTTCAGCTCGATGACGATCCCCGGACTCTGATCCAGCAAAGTGTCGGGGAAGAGTTCCGTCAGCACGACGGCGTGGTGACGATTTTAACGTACTACTGCAGCAGGGCTTCGCCTAAACTCCGCTACAATATTATCGAGGACTATGGTGGCTGGGGGCGCCGCACACGGCTAAGGAATAGATCACGTGGATCAACTTGTGTGTCTCTGGGGTGCCCCTGCCTCCGTATATGAAGGACTAAAGGGGGGAGGCAGGCCGGCCATGAGGGGCGCGCCAGGAGGAGTCCTACTCCCTCCGGGAGTAGGACTTCTCCCACAATCCTAGTTGGAATAGGATTCATGAGGTGGAAAAGAGAGAGAGAGAAGGAGGAGGGCGCCGGCCCCCTCTCTCCTTGTCCTATTCGGACTAGGGGGGAGGGGCGCGCGGCCCAAGCCCTGGCTGCCTCTCCTCTTCTTCCACTATGGCCCATTAAGGCCCATATAGCTCCCGGGGGGTTCCGGTAACCTCCCGGTACTCCGGTAAAATCCCGATTTCACCCGGAACACTTCCGATATCCAAACATAGGCTTCCAATATATCAATATTTATGTCTCGACCATTTTGAGACTCCTTGTCATGTCCGTGATCATATCCGGGACTCCGAACAAACTTCGGTACATCAAAACATATAAACTCATAATATAACTGTCATTGTAACCTTAAGCGTGGGGACCCTACGGGTTCGAGAATAATGTAGACATGACCGAGACATGTCTCCGGTCAAAAACCAATAGCGGAACCTGGATGCTCATATTGGCTCCTACATACTCTACGAAGATCTTTATCGGTCAGACCGCATAACAACATACGTTGTTCCCTTTGTCATTGGTATGTTACTTGCCCGAGATTCGATCGTCGGTATTCCAATACCTAGTTCAATCTCGTTACCGGCAAGTCTCTTTACTCGTTTTGTAATACATCATCCCGCAACTAACTCATAAGTTGCAATGCTTGCAAGGCTTAAGTGATGTGCATTACCGAGAGGGCCCAGAGATACCTCTCCGACAATCGGAGTGACAAATCCTAATCTCGAAATACGCCAACCCAACATGTACCTTTGGAGACACCTGTAGAGCTCCTTTACAATCACCCAGTTACGTTGTGACGTTTGGTAGCACACAAAGTGTTCCTCCGGCAAACGGGAGTTGCATAATCTCATAGTCATAGGAACATGTATAAGTCATGAAGAAAGCAATAGCAACATACTAAACGATCGGGTGCTAAGCTAATGTAGCGACCAGACCTCAAACAGTCTGATCTCTGTGCTCCGGTGACATCCCTGGATCAGTAATGCTGACACCACACAGTACTCGGAGGATTTATAGCAGAGTAGCAATCACACACTTATTACATTGAGTGTCTCAAAAGCGGGCTTATTACAATAAATATGGCTTAAGGCCATCTAATAACGATAACAGCGGAAGGCTTGGAAGGTAAGTGAGTCCATCAACTCCAACGGCATCACTGAGTATAGAACCACGACCTAAAAACTCCTTAATCATCGTCTGAAAAGTCTGCAACATTAACGTTGCAGCCCAAAAACGGGTCAGCACATGGAATATGCTGGCAAGGTAACACATAGAGAGTAATGGAATGAAACAACTATACTATATGCATATTTGGCTGGTGGAAAGCTCTATGGTTACTGTTTTTGCGTAAAGCCAATTTTTCCCTACTTCAAAGGAATAAAATTAATTACTATCATGGTGGTTGTTAAACATTGAGAATGGTTGACAGCATTCTCAATCCCAATTAAGTAACATCATTAAAACCCAACAAAATTAACTTTAGAGTAACATGTTGAGATTCACATGATAATCCAGGTAATAGATACTCAAGATGTCCATAACCGGGGACACGGCTAATCATGATTAGTTTATACACTCTGTAGAGGATTGCACACTTTTCCCCACAAGGCTCAATCGCCTCCGTTGGATTTCTCGCACTACATGTTGTTTGAGAAACGGATGACCGAGACACAGTCTTTCAGAAGCGCTAGCACCTTACGATGGATAGACCGGTACACCTACTTTCCCCTACACCTGCTAGTCTACCCTGTAAGAGTTCGCATGACTTACTCAACTATGCTAGAGCCCATAATGGCTTGTGGCTGCACACGGAAGTTTCTAGTATGAATAATCTCATGATCCCTTTGAGCCTGGGTGGCGGTCCAAAATAAAAACAGGCAAGTCCTGGAATACCCAGGTGCCTCAATCCACCCAGATGTGTGTTAGGTTGCCACCTTAGATAAACCCTTAATTAACATTCTCACATCTGTCATGGATATCACTCACCCAATCCACGTCTACTAGCATAGCATGGCATAATAAGCAAACGTAGAAGTAACTCCCAAAGGTTTGATAATAAACAGGTAATAGGTACTACCTCATCTACTTCCCATCCCACAATTTAATTAGATCCTAATCATGCAATGTGTGAGGATTGATCTAATGCAATAAAACTGGGTTGTAGAAAAGGTATGATCAAAGTGTTACTTGACTTGCTGATGATCCGCGAAACCTAGAGATTCGAAGTAACAGGCGGCGCACTCCGGGTATTCTATCGCAGACAAACACACAAGCATACAATAAGTACTCATCTAATGCACAGGTAAAACTCAAATAGAAGATCTAACCAGAAAGTTCAACTTAAGAACCCTGGTTTGCAAAAAGAATCAAATCGAACGAAGCAAAAGAAATCAAACGGCGAAAGAAATCAACTTCGTTCTAGTAATCTGGATCTAGGGCAAATTTTACAGTAGCAAAAACATGTTTAAGTTGATTATTCGGAAAGAGGATTTCAAGATGAAACTCCAGGCGTTTGAATCGCCTGATTCCGATAAACGAGCGAAAAGTTATACTAAAACGAAAATCGGATCAGAAATCGCGATCAGAAAATAACCGCGGAAAATCCGACGAAAAAGAAAAACGACGAACAGATTAATCGGTAATTAACCTAATCCGAAAAAAATAAAATAAAAAAAATAAAAAAAAAATAATATTTTTTCGAAAATAAAACCGACGAAAAAGAAAATATTTTTTTTAGAAATTCGGCACGGAAGTCGAGGCGGCGGCGAACCTCGGGTGGCGCGCTGCTCCGACGGCGGCGGCGGATCAGGCGCGGGGCTAGTGTGGGCTGGGGGCTCGGGTGCGGCGTTATATATAATTACGCTCGGAAGAAAAATAAAAAGAAATACTAAACGGACTCCAAAAATCACGAAATAAATTTTATTTGATTTTTTTATTAAATCCTCAATATTTCTATATTTTGGGAAAGTCATTTTATTCCCTCTCTCATATTTTTGTAATAGAAATAATTGATGATAAAATAAATAAAATCAAATGATCCTGTTTACAAAAATTTGAGGAAACTCAAATATGTAAATAACGAAATCCCCAACTCTCTCCGTGGGTCCTTGAGTTGCTTAGGATTTTCTAGGATCAAAACCAAAAGCAAAATAAAATATGATATGCATGATGACCTAATGTATAGCATTCCAAATTGAAAATTTGGGATGTTACAAACCTACCCCCCTTAAGATGAATCTCGCCCTCGAGATTCAGGTTGGCTAGAAAGTAGGTGAGGGTGGTCCTTGAGCAAATCTTCCTCTCGCTCCCAGGTGGCTTCATCCTCCGTGTGGTGGCTCCACTGAACTTTGCAAACTTGATAACTTTGCTGCGAGTGACTCGGCTGGCAAACTCGAGAATCTTGACTGGTTTCTCCTCATAGGTCAAATTGTTATCCAACTGAATTGCTTCTAATGGCACTGTGTCTCTCAAAGGTATGTCAGCCATCTCCACGTGACACTTTTTCAACTGAGAAACGTGGAACACATCATGAACTCCTGTCAATCGTTCTGGCAATTCCAACTTGTAGGCCACTTCTCCCATACGCTCCAAAACTCGATATGGTCCTACAAATCGTGGCGCTAACTTCCCCTTAACTCCAAAGCGCTTAATCCCTCGAAGTGGGGATACTCGAAGATAAGCTCTGTCTCCGACTTCGTAAACTGTCTCCTTGCGTTTAGAATCTGCGTAGCTCTTCTGCCTGGACTGGGCTACCTTGAGCCTATCGCGAATCAACTTCACCTTCTGTTCAAACTCTTTAATCAGATCTGGTCCAAACAACTGGCGGTCTCCAACTTCGTCCCATGACAACGGTGTCCTGCACCTCCTTCCGTACAAAGCTTCGAAATGGGCCATCTTCAAACTGGTATGATAGCTATTATTGTAAGAGAACTCTGCATATGGCAAATTATCGTCCCAACTAGATCCATAATCTAGCGCACAAGCTCTCAGCATATCCTCCAAAATCTGATTGACTCTCTCGGTCTGTCCATCTGTCTGCGGATGATAAGCTGTACTAAATTCTAGCCTAGTACCCAAAGTCTCATGCAACTGCTTCCAGAACTTTGAGGTAAACTGGGTTCCTCTATCTGATACGATGCTCCTCGGAACTCCATGCAAACATACGATCCTGGTCATGTATATCTTTGCCAACTTAGCACTGGTGTAAGTGGTCTTTACTGGGATGAAATGTGCTACCTTCGTCAATCGATCAACTACAACCCAAATCGAGTCATAGCCTGAACGAGTCCTTGGTAATCCCATGATAAAATCCATGCCTAGCTTATCCCACTTCCATTCGGGTATCGGTAATGGTTGCAACAATCCTGCTGGCTTCTGATGCTCTGCCTTTACTCTCTGACATACGTCACAAACTGCTACATACTCCGCAATATCCTTCTTCATTCCGGTCCACCAGAAAATATCCTTCAAATCCAGATACATCTTGGTATTTCCTAGGTGAATCGAATATGGTGAATCATGTGCCTCTTGCAGAATCAACTTTCTGATCTCCGGGTCATTGGGTATATAAACACGGTCTTCAAACCATAGGGTGTCGTGCTCATCCTCACGAAATCCTTTAGCTTTTCCTTTGCTCAGTTTCTCCTTTATAGCGGCAATCTCTTTGTCAGTTTTTTGAGCTTCTCTGATTCTATCCATCAAAGTTGACTGAATTTCCAACATTGCTACATAGCCTCTCGGAACTATTTCCACACATAGTTCATGAAGATTTTCTACTAACTCCTTGGGTATTTCTCCCGTCATTAACGTATTGACATGGCTCTTGCGGCTTAATGCATCAGCTACTACATTAGCCTTCCCGGGATGATAATGCAATCTCATATCATAATCCTTGATGAGCTCCAACCATCTCCTTTGTCTGAGGTTCAACTCCTTCTGCATGAAAATGTACTTCAAACTCTTGTGATCCGTGTACACCTCACAATGATTTCCAATGAGGAAATGTCTCCATGTCTTCAATGCATGCACTACGGCTGCTAACTCCAAATCATGCGTAGCGTAATTCAATTCATGAGGCTTCAGTTGTCTTGAAGCATATGAAACAACTCTCCCTTCCTGCATAAGCACTGCTCCAAGTCCTCGACGTGAAGCATCGCAATACACCTCATAATCCTTGGTTTGATCTGGCAAAATCAACACTGGTGAGGTAACCAAGCGTTTCTTCAACTCCTGGAAACTAGCCTCCCACTCCTCAGTCCATTTGAACTTGGTATCCTTCTTCAGCAACTCCGTCATAGGCTTCGCAATCTTTGAAATTTTTTCAATAAACCTCCGGTAGTATCCTGCGAGTCCAAGAAAACTCCGGATCTCTCCAACGGTTGTTGGTGCTTCCCACTTGGTCATGGGTTCAACTTTAGCGGGATCAACAGCTATACCTTCTCCAGATATAACGTGTCCGAGGAATCCTACTTCCTTTAACCAAAACTCACATTTGCTAAACTTGGCATATAATTGATGTTCTCTAAGCTTTCCAAGTGCCAAACGCAAATGCTCCTTATGTTCCTCTTCATTCTTTGAAAATACCAGGATATCATCAATGAACACTACGACGAACTTATCAAAAAACTCCATAAACACTTTGTTCATCATGTTCATAAAATAGGCAGGTGTGTTAGTCAGACCAAATGACATAACGGTATACTCATACAGCCCATACCTGGTGGTAAAAGATGTCTTAGGAATGTCCTGCTCTCAAATCTTTAACTGATGGTACCCTGATCGCAAATCGATCTTGGAAAACACTTTAGCTCCTTGCAATCGATCAAACAGATCATTGATCATTGGTAGCGGGTACTTGTTCTTGATTGTTACTTCATTCAATCCTCGATAGTCAACAACCATCCTTAACGATCCATCCTTCTTCTCTACTAGAAGTACTGGTGATCCCCAAGGTGAAGAACTTGGGCGAATATATCCCTTATCCAGTAACTCCTTAATCTGCTTCTTAATTTCCACCGAATCTTTTGCTGGCATCCTATATGGTCTCTTCGATATCGGCCCAGTGCCTGGCAAAAGTTCAATCAAAAACTCAATGTCTCTATCCGGTGGCATGCCTGGCAACTCTTCGGGAAATACATCAGGAAAATCCTTTACCACTGGTACTTCCTCCTGCACAACTCCTGATAAGGAATTTACTTGTGTCCTGTTTGGCGCACGTCGGGATACATACTTGATCCTTCTCCCTTCTGGTGTGGTAAGCAAAATTGACTTACTGGCACACTCAATATTCCCTTCATACTTTGATAACCAATCCATGCCTAATATCACATCCAATCCTTGGGATTCCAGAATCATTAAATCTGTTGGGAAAACATGCCTTCCTATACTTAATGGAACTTGAAAACATCCTTGACTGGCCATGTACTCTGCTCCTGGTGAGCTTACTAGCATAGGTGTTTTGAGAATCCTAGTGGGCAGGCTATACTTTTCCACAAATCCCCTTGATATGTATGAATGCGATGCACCAGTATCAAAAAGAACGAGTGCAGTAAATGACTTAACCAAAAACTTACCTATTACTGCATCGGGCTGAGCTTCAACCTCCTCCACATTAACGTGGTTCACCTGTCCCCTGTTGAAAGGGTCCGGCTTCTTTCCAGAGCTTCCATTGCCGTTTTGGCCTTCAGGACATTCATTGGCATAATGTCCGGTCTTGGAACACTTGAAACAGGTGACTTGACTCAGATCTCTCTTGGCTGGGGTTGATGGGGTGCTGCGGTTCTGGCCATTGCTTCCTCCATTCCCATTACCATTCTTGGTGCCATTGTGATTGTGCGAGCTACCTACTCCATTGGTATGCTGAAAATGTCCTCCCGGTCTAGGGGTAAAGCGTGGCTTCTGCTGAACTCCTGAATTATACTTTCCTTGTCCATACTTCCTCTTGCGGTTCTCAATTTGCTGCTGCTTCCCTTCAATCATAAGAGCACGATCTACCAACTCCTGGTAGTTGTTGAAGGTGGCTACCATCAACTGCATACTCAACTCATCATTCAGTCCTTCCAGGAATTTCTCCTGCTTAGCTGCATCCGTAGCAACGTCATCTGGGGCATAACGTGCTAGCTTACTAAACTCCTCCACATACTGGTCAACTGTCCGTCCTCCTTGGCGCAAGTTACGAAACTCACGCTTCTTCATGGCCATTGCTCCTGCTGAAACATGGGCAGTACGGAAAGCCTGCTGAAACTGGTCCCATGTGACAGTGTCAACTGGGAAGGTGGTTGTGAAATTCTCCCACCAGGATGCTGCGGGTCCTTCTAACTGATGTGCGGCAAACTTCACCTTCTCCGCATCCCTGCATCCTGCTGTGGTCAACTCCCTAGCTATCTTGCGGAGCCAATCATCTGCTACTATCGGCTCGGTGCTACTGGAAAACACCGGCGGATTCAGCCTAAGAAAACGGGCTAAGTGGTCAACAGGTGGTGGTGGTGGTGGTGGTGGGTTGTTGTTGTTGTTCCCCTGATTCTAATTCTGAACTAGCAACTGCATCAGGGTGTTCTGCTGCTGGATCAACTGGGTGAGCTCCGGCGGAAAGGCAAATCCGGGGTCACGTCTCGGAGGCATCTAAGGGTTTTTAGAAAAGATGAGATATAAGAATAGAGGGGGTCTAATGAGAAAACACTACCCATATGCACATGAGGCAAAAGCAAACAATTCACTTCATTCAATCAAACAAAGGCATTCAATCGATCTAGCTATCGCGAGAGTGCTCGGACTACTATATTTACATGGTGGACTACTACTACTGATGAGGTGGTCTACTAGAAATATTCTACGGTTGTAGAGTCCATGATATCTACTCCTGCTTCATCAACATAGTCATTATTACTACTATCTTGTTTCGAGTCGGTGCCGTCAATGATGATGTAGTCTTCCGGGCTAATCTCCTTGGGTTCCTCATCTTCATCTACTGGTGTCGGGCCTCCCACAAATATTCCAATCTTCTTGATCAGATCGTCATTCTTCTCCACCAATACTTCAATTTCTTCTTCATAATCTTCACGGGTAACCTTGAGTTCTTCCTCCAGTTCCTTGATTCTAGTCTTAGCCTTCTTCAGATCTATCATGTCGGCGCACATCTGATTCTCCTGTCGTCGAATGTGCTGGTTTAACTCCTGGATAAAAGCTGCAATGGATCTATCTTTCCTGGTGCTGATCATCTCCCAGTGTTCATCTCGGTGCCCACAAATCTGGTAGATAGTATCCTTGAGATCCTTGCGGTAGACTTCTCCAATGCGTCCCATGGCGATGTGAGCTGCCATACTCTTTCCTAGACTCCAAGTTGGTGCATTAAAAGAAAACTCTATGGACTCAGTGACTGGCATGAACGTCCTTCCTGGAACTTGAACTTGAATCATCCAGCGCTCTTCTTCAGGTAAAGTGGCGTTGTAGGTTCCCGTGAAGCTTGGTATTCCTATGTTCAGGTATCTAGTGACTTCCTTCAAGTGGCGTCCAAAGGGTGTATCCTCATCTGGTTGTGTGAACTTGTTCCTTGCATCCGCCATCCTAAAGAGTAGAAAAGATGAGAAGTCAGAGGAGAAGAGAGTGAGTAGTGATCTAGGTCTTTAGCTTAGTGGTCGTGTCCTACAGTTAGTGTGTGCTCTGATACCATCTCTGTAGCGACCAGACCTCAAACAGTCTGATCTCTGTGCTCCGGTGTCATCCCTGGATCAGTAATGCTGACACCACACAGTACTCAGAGGATTTATAGCAGAGTAGCAATCACACACTTATTACATTGAGTGTCTCAAAAGCGAGCTTATTACAATAAATATGGCTTAAGGCCATCTAATAACGATAACAGCGGAAGGCTTGGAAGGTAAGTGAGTCCATCAACTCCAACGGCATCACTGAGTATAGAACCACGACCTAAAAACTCCTTAATCGTCGTCTGAAAACTCTGCAACATTAACGTTGCAGCCCGAAAATGGGTCAGCACATGGAATATGCTGGCAAGGTAACACATAGAGAGTAATGGAATGAAACAACTATACTATATGCATATTTGGCTGGTGGAAAGCTCTATGGTTACTGTTTTGCATAAAGCCAATTTTTCCCTACTTCAAAGGAATAAAATTAATTACTATCATGGTGGTTGTTAAACATTAGGAATGGTTGACAGCATTCTCAATCCCAATTAAGTAACATCATTAAAACCCAACAAAATTAACTTTAAAGTAACATGTTGAGATTCACATGATAATCCAGGTAATAGATACTCAAGATGTCTATAACCGGGGACACGGCTAATCATGATTAGTTTATACACTCTGTAGAGGATTGCGCACTTTTCCCCACAAGACTCGATCGCCTCCGTTGGATTTCTCGCACTACATGGTGTTTGAGAAACGGATGACCAAGACACAGGCTTTCAGAAGCGCTAGCACCTTATGATGGATAGACCGGTACACCTACTTTCCCCTACATCTGCTAGTCTACCCTGTAAGAGTTCGCACGACTTACTCAACTATGCCAGAGCCCATAATGGCTTGTGGCTGCACACGGAAGTTTCTAGTATGAATAATCTCATGATCCCTTTGAGCCTGGGTGGCGATCCAAAATAAAAACAGGCAAATCCTGGAATACCCAGGTGCCTCAATCCACCCAGATGTGTGTTAGGTTGCCACCTTAGATAAACCCTTAATTAACATTCTCACATCTGTCATGGATATCACTCACCCAATCCACGTCTACTAGCATAGCATGGCATAATAAGCAAACGTAGAAGTAACTCCCAAAGGTTTGATAATAAACAGGTAATAGGTACTACCTCATCTACTTCCCATCCCACAATTTAATTAGATCCTAATCATGCAATGTGTGAGGATTGATCTAATGCAATAAAACTGGGTTGTAGAAAAGGTATGATCAAAGTGTTACTTACCTTGCTGATGATCCGCGAAACCTAGAGATTCGAAGTAACGGGCGGCGCACTCCGGGTATTCTATCGCAGACAAACACACAAGCATACAATAAGTACTCATCTAATGCACAGGTAAAACTCAAATAGAAGATCTAACCAGAAAGTTCAACTTAAGAACCCTGGTTTGCAAAAAGAATCAAATCGAACGAAGCAAAAGAAATCAAACGGCGAAAGAAATCAACTTCGTTCTAGTAATCTGGATCTAGGGAAAAATTTACAGTAGCAAAAACATGTTTAAGTTGATTATTCAGAAAGAGGGTTTCGAGACGAAACTCCAGGCGCTTGAATCGCCTGATTCTGATAAACGAGCGAAAAGTTATACTAAAACGAAAATCGGATCAGAAATCGCGATCAGAAAATAACCGCGGAAAATCCGACGAAAAAGAAAAACGACGAACAGATTAATCGGTAATTAACCTAATCCGAAAAAAATAAAATAAAATAAAATAAATTCGAAAATAAAACCGACGAAAAAGAAAATATTTTTTTTAGAAATTCGGCACGAAAGTCGAGGCGGCGGCGAACCTCGGGCGGCGCGCTGCTCCGGCGGCGGTGGCGACGGCGGATCGGGCGCGGGGCTGGTGTGGGCTGGGGGCTCGGGTGCGGCGTTATATAAAGGCGCCACCGGGCGGAGTCCCGCTCGGGTACGGCCCATAGTCGGTTTCGTTTTTTTATATATAATTACGCTCGGAAGAAAAATAAAAAGAAATACTAAACGGACTCCAAAAATCACGAAATAAATTTTATTTGATTTTTTTTATTAAATCCTCAATATTTCTATATTTTGGGAAATTCATTTTATTCCCTCTCTCATATTTTTGTAATAGAAATAATTGATGATAAAATAAATAAAATCAAATGATCCTGTTTACAAAAATTTGAGGAAACTCAAATATGTAAATAACGAAATCCCCAACTCTCTCTGTGGGTCCTTGAGTTGCTTAGGATTTTGTAGGATCAAAACCAAAAGCAAAATAAAATATGATATGCATGATGACCTAATGTATAACATTCCAAATTGAAAATTTGGGATGTTACAGCTAATGGAATGGGTCATGTCAATCAGATCATTCACTTAATGATGTGATCCCGTTAATCAAATAGCAACTCATTGTTCATGGTTAGGAAACATAACCATCTTTGATTAACGAGCTAGTCAAGTAGAGGGATACTAGTGACACTTTGTTTGTCTATGTATTCACACATGTATTATGTTTCCGGTTAATACAATTCTAGCATGAATAATAAACATTTATCATGATATAAGGAAATAAATAATAACTTTATTATTGCCTCTAGGGCATATTTCCTTCAGTCTCCCACTTTCACTAGAGTCAATAATCTAGATTACACAGTAATGATTCTAACACCCATGGAGCCTTGGTGCTGATCATGTTTTGCTCGTGGAAGAGGCTTAGTCAACGGGTCTGCAACATTCAGATCCGTATGTATCTTGCAAATCTCTATGTCTCCCACCTGGACTAGATCCCTGATGGAATTGAAGCGTCTCTTGATGTGCTTGGTTCTCTTGTGAAATCTGGATTCCTTTGCCAAGGCAATTGCACCAGTATTGTCACAAAAGATTTTCATTGGACCCGATGCACTAGGTATGACACCTAGATCGGATATGAACTTCTTCATCCAGACTCCTTCATTTGTTGCTTCCGAAGCAGCTATGTATTTCGCTTCACATGTAGATCCCGCTACAAGGCTTAATTTGTTTAGAACTGCACCAACTGACAGCTCCACCGTTTAATGTAAACACGTATCCGGTTTGCGATTTAGAATCGTCCGGATCAGTGTCAAAGCTTGCATCAACGTAACCTTTTACGATGAGCTCTTTGTCACCTCCACATATGAGAAACATATCCTTAGTCCTTTTCAGGTATTTCAGGATGTTCTTGACCGCTGTCCAGTGATCCATTCCTGGATTACTTTGGTACCTCCCTGCTAGACTTATAGCAAGGCACACATCAGGTCTGGTACACAGCATTGCATACATGATAGAGCCTATGGCTGAAGCATAGGGAACATCTTTCATATTCTCTCTATCTTCTGCAGTGGTCAGGCCTTGAGTCTTACTCAACTTCACACCTTGTAGCACAGGCAAGAACCCTTTCTTTTCTTGATCCATTTTGAACTTTTTCAAAATTTTGTCAAGGTATGTGGTTTGTGAAAGTCCAATTAAGCGTCTTGATCTATCCCTATAGATCTTAATGCCTAATATGTAAGCAGCTTCACCGAGGTCTTTCATTGAAAAACTCTTATTCAAGTATCCCTTTATGCTATCCAGAAATTCTATATCATTTCCAATTAGTAATATGTCATCTACATATAATATCAGAAATGCTACAGAGCTCCCACTCACTTTCTTGTAAATACAGGCTTCTCCAAAAGTCTGTATAAAACCAAATGCTTTGATTACACTATCAAAGCATTTATTCCAACTCCGAGAGGCTTGCACCAGTCCATAAATGGATCGCTGGAGCTTGCACACTTTGTTAGCTCCCTTTGGATCGACAAAACCTTCTGGTTGCATCATATACAACTCTTCTTCCAGAAATCCATTCACGAATGCAGTTTTGACATCCATCTGCCAAATTTCATAATCATAAAATGCGGCAATTGCTAACATGATTCGGACAGACTTAAGCATCGCTACAGGTGAGAAGGTCTCATCGTAGTCAATCCCTTGAACTTGCCGAAAGCCTTTTGCGACAAGTCGAGCTTTGTAGACAGTAATATTACCGTCAGCGTCAGTCTTCTTCTTGAAGATCCATTTATTCTCAATTGCTTGCCGATCATCGGGCAAGTCAACCAAAGTCCATACTTTGTTCTCATACATGGATCCCATCTCAGATTTCATGGCTTCAAGCCACTTTGCGGAATCGGGGCTCACCATCGCTTCTTCATAGTTCGTAGGTTCATCATGATCTAATAGCATGACTTCCAGAACGGGATTACCATAACACTCTGGTGCGGATCTTACTCTGGTTGATCTACGAGGTTCAGTAGTATCTTGTTCTGAAGTTTCATGATCATTATCATTAGCTTCCTCACTAACTGGTGTAGGTGTCACAGAAACAGTTTTCTGTGATGTACTACTTTCCAATAAGGGAGCAGATACAGTTACCTCATCAAGTTCTACTTTCCTCCCACTCACTTCTTTCGAGAGAAACTCCTTCTCTAGAAAGTTTCCGAATTTAGCAACAAAAGTCTTGCCTTCGGATCTGTGATAGAAGGTGTATCCAATAGTCTCCTTTGGATATCCTATGAAGACACATTTCTCCGATTTGGGTTCGAGCTTATCAGGTTGAAGCTTTTTCCCATAAGCATCGCAGCCCCAAACTTTCAGAAACGACAACTTTGGTTTCTTGCCAAACCACAGTTCATAAGGCGTCGTCTCAACGGATTTTGATGGTGCCCTATTTAACGTGAATGCGGCCGTCTCTAGAGCGTATCCCCAAAACGATAGCGGTAAATCAGTAAGAGACATCATAGATCGCACCATATCTAGTAAAGTACGATTACGACATTCGGACACACCATTACGCTGTGGTGTTCCGGGTGGCGTGAGTTGCGAAACTATTCCACAATTTTTCAAATGTACACCAAACTCATAACTCAAATATTCTCCTCCACGATCAGATCATAGAAACTTTATTTTCTTGTTACGATGATTTTCAACTTCACTCTGAAATTCTTTGAACTTTTCGAACGTTTCAGACTTATGTTTCATTAAGTAGATATACCCATATCTGCTTAAATCATCTGTGAAGGTGAGAAAATAACGATATCCGCCACGAGCCTCAGTATTCATCGGACCACATACATCTATATGTATGATTTCCAACAAATCTGTTGCTCTCTCCATAGTACCAGAGAACGGCGTTTTAGTCATCTTGCCCATGAGGCACGGTTCGCAAGTACCAAGTGATTCATAATCAAGTGGTTTCAAAAGTCCATTAGTATGGAGTTTCTTCATGCGCTTTACACCGATATGACCTAAACGGCAGTGCCACAAATAAGTTGCACTATCATTATCAACTCTGCATCTTTTGGCTTCAACATTATGAATATGTGTATTACTACTATCGAGATTTAACAAGAATAGACCACTCTTCAAGGGTGCATGACCATAAAGATATTACTCATATAAATAGAACAACCATTATTCTCTGATTTAAATGAATAACCGTCTCGCATCAAACAAGATCCAGATATAATGTTCATGCTTAACGCTGGCACCAAATAACAATTATTTAGGTCTAATATTAATCCCGAAGGTAGATGTAGAGGTAGCGTGCCGACTGCGATCACATCAACTTTGGAACCGTTTCCCACGCGCATCGTCACCTCGTCCTTAGCCAATCTTCGCTTAATCCGTAGTCCCTGTTTCGAGTTGCAAATATTAGCAACAGAACCAGTATCAAATACCCAGGTGCTACTGCGAGTATTAGTAAGGTACACATCAATAACATGTATATCACATATACCTTTGTTCACCTTGCCATCCTTCTTATCCGCCAAATACTTGGGGCAGTTCCGCTTCCAGTGACCAGTCTGCTTGCAATAGAAGCACTCAGTTTCAGGCTTAGGTCCAGATTTGGGTTTCTTCTCTTGAGTAGCAACTTTCTTGCCGTTCTTTTTGAAGTTTCCCTTCTTCTTCCTTTTGCCCTTTTTCTTGAAACTAGTGGTCTTGTTGACCATCAACACTTGATGCTCCTTCTTGATTTCTACCTCCGCAGCTTTCAGCATTGCGAAGAGCTCGGGAATAGTCTTATTCATCCCTTGCATATTATAGTTCATCACGAAGCTCTTGTAGCTTGGTGGCAGTGATTGGAGAATTCTTTCAATGACGCAGTCATCTGGAAGATTAACTCCCAACTGAATCAAGTGATTATTATACCCAGACATTTTGAGTATATGCTCACTGACAGAACTGTTCTCCTCCATCTTGCAGCTATAGAACTTATTGGAGACTTCGTATCTCTCAATCTGGGCATTTGCTTGAAATATTAACTTCAACTCCTGGAACATCTCATATGCTCCATGACGTTCAAAACGTCATTGAAGTCCCGATTCTAAGTCGTAAAGCATGGCACACTGAACTATCGAGTAGTCATCAGCTTTGCTCTGCCAAACGTTCACAACATCCGGCGTTGCTCCTGCAGCAGGCCTGGCACCCAGCGGTGCTTCCAGGACGTAATTCTTCTGTGCAGCAATGAGGATAATCCTCAAGTTACGGACCCAGTCCGTGTAACTGCTACCATCATCTTTCAACTTTGCTTTCTTAAGGAACGCATTAAAATTCAACGGAACAACAGCACCAGCCATCTATCTACAATCAAACATAAACAAGCAAGATACTAATCAGGTACTAAGTTTCATGATAAATTTAAGTTCAGTTAATTTACTTAAAGAACTCCCACTTAGATAGACATCCCTCTAATCCTCTAAGTGATTACGTGATCCAAATCAACTAAACCATGTCCGATCATCACGTGAGATGGAGTAGTTTCATTGGTGAACATCTTTATGTTGATCATATCTACTATATGATTCACGCTCGACCTTTCGGTCTCCGTGTTCCGAGGCCATATTTGTATATGCTTGGCTCGTCAAGTTTAACCTGAGTATTCCGCGTGTGCAACTGTTTTGCACCCGTTGTATTTGAACGTAGAGCCTATCACACCCGATCATCACGTGGTGTCTCAGCACGAAGAACTTTCACAACGGTGCATACTCAGGGAGAACACTACTTGATAATTTAGTGAGAGATCATCTTATAATGCTACCGTCAATCAAAGCAAGATAAGATGCATAAAAGATAAACATCACATGCAATCAATATAAGTGATATGATATGGCCATCATCATCTTGTGCTTGTGATCTCCATCTCCGAAGCACCATCGTGATCACCATCATCACCGGCGGGACACCTTGATCTCCATCGTAGCATCGTTGTCGTCTCGCCGAGCTTGTGCTTCCACGACTATCGCTACCGCTTAGTGATAAAGTAAAGCATTACATCGCGATTGCATTGCATACAATAAAGCAAAAACCATATGGCTCCTGCCAGTTGCCGATAACTCGGTTACAAAACATGATCATCTCATACAATAAAAATTAGCATCATGTCTTGACCATATCACATCACAACATGCCCTGCAAAAACAAGTTAGACGTCCTCTACTTTGTTGTTGCAAGTTTTACATGGCTGCTACGGGCTTAAGCAAGAACTAATCTTACCTACGCATCAAAACCACAACGATAGTTTGTCAAGTTGGTGCTGTTTTAACCTTCGCAAGGACCGGGCGTAGCCACACTCGATTCAACTAAAGTTGGAGAAACTGTCACCCGCAAGCCACCTATGTGCAAAGCACGTCGGGAGAACCGGTCTCGCGTAAGCGTACGCGTAATGTCGGTCCGGGCCGCTTCGTCCAACAATACCGCCGAACCAAAGTATGACATGCTGGTAAGCAGTATGACTTATATCGCCCACAACTCACTTGTGTTCTACTCCTGCATATAACATCAACCTATAAAACCTAGGCTCGGATGCCACTGTAGGGGAACGTAGTAATTTCAAAAAAATTCCTACGCACACGCAAGATCATGGTGATGCATAGCAACGGGAGGGGAGAGTGTGATCTACATACCTAGTAGATCGACAACGGAAGCGTTTGGTTGATGTAGTCGTACGTCTTCACGGCCCGACCAATCAAGCACCGAAACTACGGCACCTCCGAGTTTTAGCACACGTTCAGCTCGATGACGATCCCCGGACTCCGATCCAGCAAAGTGTCGGGGAAGAGTTCCGTCAGCACGATGGCGTGGTGATGATTTTGATGTACTACTGCAGCAGGGCTTCGCCTAAACTGTACAATATTATCGAGGACTATGGTGGCTGGGGGCGCCGCACACGGCTAAGGAATAGATCATGTGGATCAACTTGTGTGTCTCTGGGGTGCCCCTGCCTCCATATATAAAGGACTAAAGGGGGGAGGCCGGCCGGCCATGAGGGGCGCGCCAGGAGGAGTCCTACTCCCTCCGGGAGTAGGACTTCTCCCCCAATCCTAGTTGGAATAGGATTCATGAGGTGGAAAAGAGAGAGAGAGAAGGAGGAGGGCACCGGCCCCCTCTCTCCTTGTCCTATTCGGACTAGGGGGGAGGGGCACGCGGCCCAAGCCCTGGCTGCCTCTCCTCTTCTTCCACTATGGCCCATTAAGGCCCATATAGCTCCCGGGGGGTTCCGGTAACCTCCCGGTACTCCGGTAAAATCCCGATTTCACCCGGAACACTTAAGATATCCAAACATAGGCTTCCAATATATCAATCTTTATGTCTCGACCATTTCGAGACTCCTCGTCATGTCCGTGATCATATCCGGGACTCCGAACAAACTTCGGTACATCAAAACGTATAAACTCATAATATAATTGTCATCGTAACCTTACGCGTGCGGACCCTACAGGTTCGAGAATAATGTAGACATGACCGAGACATGTCTCCGGTCAATAACCAATAGCGGAACCTGGATGCTCATATTGGCTCCTACATATTCTACGAAGATCTTTATCGGTCAGACCGCATAACAACATACGTTGTTCCCTTTGTCATCGGTATGTTACTTGCCCGAGATTCGATCGTCGGTATTCCAATACCTAGTTCAATCTCGTTACCGGCAAGTCTCTTTACTCGTTTTGTAATACATCATCCCGCAACTAACTCATTAGTTGCAATGCTTGCAAGGCTTAAGTGATGTGCATTACCGAGAGGGCCCAGAGATACCTCTCCGACAATCGGAGTGACAAATCCTAATCTCGAAATACGCCAACCCAACATGTACCTTTGGAGACACCTGTAGAGCTCCTTTATAATCACCCAGTTACGTTGTGACGTTTGGTAGCACACAAAGTGTTCCTCCGGCAAACGGGAGTTGCATAATCTCATAGTCATAGGAACATGTATAAGTCATGAAGAAAGCAATAGCAACATACTAAATGATCGGGTGCTAAGCTAATGGAATGGGTAATGTCAATCAGATCATTCACTTAATGATGTGATCCCGTTAATCAAATAACAACTCATTGTTCATGGTTAGGAAACATAACCATCTTTGATTAACGAGCTAGTCAAGTAGAGGCATACTAGTGACACATTGTTTGTCTACGTATTCACACATGTATTATGTTTCCGGTTAATACAATTCTAGCATGAATAATAAACATTTATCATGATATAAGGAAATAAATAATAACTTTATTATTGCCTCTAGGGCATATTTCCTTCAGCACTACCGCTGCCCACCAGGCTAGTGCCGCCCCTTCGCGGTAGTAGGGGCGGATGTAATTTTTTACATCCGCACCTACCACGGTAGTACCGTTTTCGCCGCGCGGTAGTACCGTGCTATGCAGTCAGGCAGTAGTACCGCCCCTCGGCGATACTACTGTGTCGGGTTTTTGCTACTTCCGTTTCTTTGCGGAAGTAAGCACGGAAGTTTCCTTCCCCTTGGCTGGGGTTTTTGCCTTGCGGTAGTACCGCATGGGGGGCGCGGTAGTACCGCGCTTGCGGAAGTACCGCCCCCAGTTCCTGCGCGTCTGTTTATCTTTACTGTCGCTGGGGTTGCGGCAATACTGTGGGTCGGTACGGTAGTACCACACAGCCGTGCGGTAGTACCGCTTGGTTGTAAGCAGTAGTACCGCGCGGCCTTGCGGTAGTACCGCTGGCCAGGCGCGGTAGTACCGCTGGCCGCGGGCTGGTTGGTGGGTAACGGTTGGATCTTTGTCCCACACTATATAAGCGATCCCCTTCTTCCCCGTTGACTTACCTCTTCCACCCCCAAGCTCCATTATTGCTCTAAGCTCCATTTCGCCCGATCTCACTCCTTAGCCGACCAAACTCGTTGATTTGCTCAGGAGTGGTTGAGAAGGCCTCGATCCACACTTCCACCAAGATATATTTGATTCCCCCACTAATCCCTTGCGGATCTTGTTACTCTTGGGTGTTTGAGCATCCTAGACGGTTGAGGTCACCGCGAAGCCATAGTCCATTGTGGTGAAGCTTCATGGTGTCGTTGGGAGCCTCCAATTGAGTTGTGGAGATTGCCCCAACCTAGTTTGTAAAGGTTCGGTCGCCGCCTCCAAGGGCACCAATAGTGGAATCACGGCATCTCGCATTGTGTGAGGGCATGAGGAGAATACGATGGCCCTAGTGGCTTCTTGGGGAGCATTGTGCCTCCACACCGCTCCAACGGAGACGTACTTCCTCTCAAAGGGAAGGAACTTCGGCAACACATCCTCGTCTCCACCGTCTCCACTCTTGGTTATCTCGTGCCTTTACTTGTGCAAGCTTATTTGTTTCCTATATCTTGCTTGCTTGTGTTCCTATCCTTGTTGCATCATATAGGTTGCTCACCTAGTTGCATATCTAGACAACCTACTTTGATGCAAAGTTTATATTGTTAAAGAAAAGCTAAAATTGTTAGTTGCCTATTCACCCCCCCTCTAGTCAACCATATCGATCCTTTCACCGGGGCACCTCCCCCAAGCTTGGCAGTTGCCAAGGGGAGTGCCCATACCCATGTGATTATGTCTCCTTTGTCGGTGAAGAAGGTGGTGGTGATGTTGGCTTAGTTGATGGCTTAGGCTTCTCCCTTAACTTGCGCTTGAGGACGGCATTTGGTCCCCTATCAGGGAGACTTGACTTTTTGAACTCCACGTGCATGTCCCCAGGTTGAGGAAATGGGGCTTAATCTTCATCTGAGCTCGTCTCCTCCTTCCCCTTGGGTTCATAGTCCTCTTCTTCCTCCGTGGTCCAACCATCGTGTTCCACATCTCCATAGACCTTGGGATTTGCTAAGTAATCATCCACATAGCTTTCTCCTTCTGAATCCTGGGAAGACATGTTGATTTAATCTGCAACGGGACAGGTCGAAACGAAAACAGAGGATATTTGCGTGATACGGGAGTCAAAACCTTCGGGAGAATATATAGTGAATTTTTACCGACCAAAATACATATCGTGCAAGAAAACGGATTCCGAAAGGCACACGAGGTGCTCACGAGGTAGGGGGGCGCGCCCACCACCCTCGTGGGGCCCTCGTGTCCTTCCCGGACTACTACTTATTTTTCTATTTTTCTAAATATTCCAAAACGGAGAAATATTGCCTTAAAATTTATTTTGGAGTCGGTTTACTTACCGTACCACATACCTATTCCTTTTCGGAGTCTGAAACGTTCTGAAAAGTGTCCCTTATGTATTCCTCCGGGGTTACGGTTTCAATAATGTTGGTTTCAACATTTATGGGATTACCTGAGATATAATGTTTGATTCTTTGATCGTTTACCACCTTCGGATTTGTGCCTTCGAAGTTGTTGATCTTTATGGCACTGGAACGATAGACCTCTTCGATAACATAGGGGCCTTCCCATTTAGAGAGAAGTTTGCCTGCAAAAAATCTTAAACGAGAGTTGTATAGCAATACATAATCACCTACATTAAACTCACGCTTTTGTATCCTTTTGTCATGCCATCTTTTAACTTTTTCTTTAAACAACTTGGCATTTTCATAAGCTTGGGTTCTCCATTCATCAAGTGAGGTAATATCAAATAACCTCTTCTCACCGGCAAGTTTAAAATCATAGTTGAGTTCTTTAATAGCCCAATGCGCCTTATGTTCTAGTTCGAGAGGTAAGTGACATGCTTTTCCATAAACCATTTTATACGGAGACATACCCATAGGATTTTTATATGCAGTTCTATAGGCCCATAATGCATCATCAAGTTTCTTGGACCAATTCTTTCTAGACCTATTAACAGTCTTTTGCAAAATTAATTTGAGCTCTCTATTGCTCAACTCTACTTGACCACTAGACTGAGGGTGATAAGGAGATGCAATTATATGATTAACATCATATTTAGCAAGCATTTTACGGAAAGCACCATGAATAAAGTGTGAACCACCATCAGTCATTAAATATCTAAGGACTCCAAACCTCGGGAAAATAACTTCCTTAAGCATTTTAATAGAAGTGTTATGATCAGCACTACTAGTTGGAATAGCTTCTACCCACTTAGTAACGTAATCAACAGCAAGTAAAATATGTGTATATCCATTAGAGGCAGGAAAAGGTCCCATATAATCAAAGCCCCAAACATCAAATGGTTCAATAACAAGTGAATAATTCATAGGCATTTCTTGACGTCTACTAATATTACCAATTCTTTGACATTCATCACAAGACAAGACAAACTTATGGGCATCCTTGAAGAGAGTAGGCCAATAAAAACCAGATTGCAATACCTTATGTGCAGTTCTATCTCCAGCGTGGTATCCTCCATAAGCCTCGGAGTGACACTTGCGTAGGATCTGTTCATGTTCATGCTCAGGTACACAACGTCTAATAACACCATCCACTCCTTCTTTATAAAGATGTGGATCATCCCAAAAGTAATGTCTTAAATCATAGAAAAACTTTTTCTTTTGCTGGTATGTGAAGCTAGGTGGTATAAACTTAGCAACAATATAATTAACATAATCAGCATACCATGGAGTACTACGAGAAGTACTTATAACATTTAATTGTTCATCAGGAAAGCTATCATTAATAGGTAGTGGGTCATCAAGAACATTCTCTAACCTAGACAAGTTGTCTACAAACGGGGTTCTTAGCTCCCTTTCTATCAATAATATGCAAATCAAATTCTTGTAGCAGGAGAACCCATCTGATGAGTCTAGGTTTAGCATCTTTCTTTTCCATAAGATATTTAATAGCAGCATGATCAGTGTAAATAGTTACTTTAGAATCAACAATATAAGGTCTGAACTTATCAGAAGCGAATACAACTGCTAAGAGTTCTTTTTCAGTAGTAGCATAATTTCTTTGAGCATTGTCTAGAGTCTTACTAGCATAGTGAATAACATTTAATTTCTTATCAACTCTTTGCCCTAGGACAGCACCTACAGCATAATCACTAGCATCACACATAATTTCAAAGGGTAGGTTCCAATCAGGTGGCTGAACAACAGGTGCAGAGACTAATGCTTTCTTAAGTATTTCAAATGCTTCTACACAATCATCATCAAAGACAAATGGTATATCTTTTTGTAATAAATTAGTCAGAGGCCGAGAAATTTTTTAGAAGTCCTTAATGAACCTCCTATAAAATCCAGCATGACCAAGGAAACTTCTTATACCTTTGATGTCCTTGGGACATGGCATCTTTTCAATAGCATCAACCTTGGCTTTATCAACTTCAATACCTCTTTCAGAAACTTTGTGCCCCAAGACAATACCTTCATTAACCATAAAGTGGCACTTTTCCCAATTCAAGACAAGATTAGTTTCTTCACATCTCTGCAAAACTCGATCAAGATTGCTCAAGCAATCATCAAAAGATGAACCATAGACGGAAAAGTCGTCCATGAAAACCTCACAAATCTTTTCACAAAAGTCAGAGAATATAGCCATCATGCATCTTTGAAAGGTAGTAGGTGCATTACATAAACCAAAAGGCATACGTCTATAAGCAAAAGTACCAAAAGGGCATGTAAAAGTAGTCTTTGATTGATCTCTAGATGACACAGGTATTTGAGAGAAACCAGAATAACCATCTAGAAAGCAGTAATGTGTATGTTTGCATAATCTTTCTAGCATTTGATCAATAAAAGTTAAGGGGTAATGATCTTTCTTAGTAGCCTTATTTAATTTGCGGAAATCAATTACCATCCTATAACCTGTGATAATTCTTTGTGGAATCAATTCATCTCTATCATTAGGAACAACAGTGATACCTCTCTTCTTAGGGACACAATGGACAGGACTTACCCACTGACTATCAGCAACGGGATAGATTATACCTGCCTCCAGAAGCTTGAGTATTTCTTTTCTTACCACTTCTTTCATTTTAGGATTCAGATGTCGTTGAGGATCATGAACTGGTTTGGCGTCCGCCTCCAAATTTATTTTATGTTGACATAGAGTGGGACTATGCCCTTAAGATCATCAAGAGTATATCCAATAGCAGCACGGTGCTTCTTCAGAGTTTTCAGGAATCTTTCTTCTTCATGCTCTGAAAGGTTAGCACTAATAATAACAGGATATATCTTCTTTTCATCAAGATAAGCATATTTAAGATTATCAGGCAACGGTTTAAGCTCAAACACGGGATCACCCTTGGGTGGAGGAGGATCCCCTAAAATTTCAATAGGCAAATTGTGTTGCAGAATAGGTTCCTGTTTAAAGAATACTTCATCTATTTCCCTTCTTTCATTCATGAACATATCATTTTCATGGTCTAGCAAATAGTGTTCTAAAGGATCACTAGGAGGTACGGCAATAGAAGCAAGACCAATAATTTCATCCTTACTAGGTAATTCTTCCTCACGATGTTGTTTACTAAATTTAGAGAAATTAAACTCATGAACCATATCATCCAAGCCAATAGTAACAACATTCTTTTCGCAATATATCCGAGCATTAACAGTGTTCAAGAAGGGTCTACCAAATATAATGGGACAAAAGCTATCTTGCGGAGAAGTAAGAACAAGAAAATCAGCAGGATATTTAGTTTTCCCACACAAGACTTCAATATCTCTAAAAATTCCCATCGCTGAAATAGTATCTCTATTGGCAAGTTTAATTGTGACATCAATATCTTCTAACTCAGCAGGTGCAATTTCATGCTTGATTTCTTTATACAAGTCATAAGGTATAACACTAGCACTAGCACCCATATCACATAAGCCATGATATCAATGATCTCCTATTTTAACAGAAATAACAGGCACGCCTACCACAGGTCTATGTTTATCTTTATCACAAGGCTTAGCAATTCTAGCAGTTTCACCATCGAACTGAATAACGTGCCCATCAATATTATCAGACAAGAGATCTTTAACAATAGCAATATTAGGTTCTACTTTAACTTGCTCAGGAGGTGTATAAGTTCTAATATTTCTTTTACGAACAACAGTTGAAGCTTTAGCATGATCCTTTACTCTAACAGGGAAAGGTGGTTTCTCAACATAAGAAGTAGGAACAATAGGATCATTATAAGTGACAGTCTTTTCTTCAACTTTAATAGGTGCAGATACTTTTACTTCTATGGGAGGATGATATTTAAACCACTTCTCCTTAGGGAGATCAACATAAGTAGCAAAAGATTCATAGAAAGAAGATACTATCTCAGAGTCAAGTCCATATTTAGTGCTAAACTTACGGAAAATATCGGTGTCCATAAAAGATTTAACACAATCAAACTTAGGTGTCATACCTGACTCCTTACCTTCGTCGAGGTCCCAATCTTCAGAGTTGTGTTTAATTCTATCCAATAAATTCCATTTAAATTCAATAGTCTTCATCATAAAAGAGCCAGCACAAGAAGTACCGAGCATGGTGCGATTGTTTTCAGAAAGCCGAGCATAAAAACTTTGTATAATTATTTCTCTCGAGAGCTCATGATTGGGGCATGAATATAACATTGATTTAAGCCTCCCCCTAGCTTGAGCGATGCTTTCTCCTTCGCGAGGCCATAAATTATATATATAATTGTGATCACGATGAACAAGATGCATAGGGTAATACTTTTGATGAAATTCCAACTTCAATCTTTTATAGTTCCATGATCTCATATCATCACATAGCCTATACCATATCAATGTGTCTCCCTTAAAAGATAAAGGGAAGACCTTCTTCTTAGCAACATCATCGGGTATACCTGCAAGCTTAAATAATCCACAAACTTAATCCACATATATTAAGTGCTCATCAGGATGCTTTGTTCCATCTCCTGTAAAAGGGTTAGCTAGCAGTTTTTTCATCATACTCGAAGGAAATTCAAAAGGAGTTTCATTTTCAATAGGTTCAGTAGGTTGAGTAGCAACTCTTTGCTCTACTGGACGGGCTGAAGATACCCCGAACAAGCCCCTCAGAGAATTACTTTCCATAGTAACAAGTGACAGTAAATTTCAGCACACTATATAAATTTTTCCTTACCAAATTCCACCTACCAAAGGCGCTACACTCCCCGGCAACGGCGCCAGAAAAGAGTCTTGATGACCCACAAGTATAGGGGATCTATCGTAGTCCTTTCGATAAGTAAGAGTGTCAAACCCAACGAGGAGCAGAAGGAAATGATAAGCGGTTTTCAGCAAGGTATTCTCTGCAAGTACTGAAATAAGTGGTAACAGATAGTTTTGTGACAAGATAAATGGTAATGAGCAACAAGTAACAAAAGTAAATAAAGTGCAGCAAGATGGCCCAATCCTTTTGTAGCAAAGGACAAGTCGGAACAAACTCTTATAATAGGCAAAGCGCTCCCGATGACACATGGGAATATCGTCAAGCTAGTTTTCATCACATTCATATGATTCGTGTTCGGTACTTTGATAATTTGATATGTGGGTGGACCGGTGTGTGGGTGCTGTTCTTACTTGAACAAGCATCCCACTTATGATTAACCTCTATTGCAAGCATCCACAACTACAACAAAATTATTAAGGTAAACCTAACCATAGCATGAAACATGTGGATCCAAATCAGCCCCTTACGAAGCAACGCATAAATTAGGGTTTAAGCTTATGTCACTCTAGCAACCCATCATCTAATTATTACTTCCCAATGCCTTCCTCTAGGCCCAAATAATGGTGAAGTGTTATGTAGTCGACGTTCACATAACACTACTAGAGGCTAGACAACATACATCTTATCAAAATATCAAACGAATACCAAATTCACATGACTACTAATAGCAAGACTTCTCCCTTGTCCTCAGGAACAAACATAATTACTCACAAAGCATATTCATGTTCATAATCAAAGGGGTAATAATATGCATATAGGATCTGAACATATGATCTTCCACCAAATAAACCAACTAGCATCAACTACAAGGAGTAATCAACACTACTAGCAACCTACTAGCACCAATCCCGGGCTTTGAGACAAGAATTGGATACAAGAGATGAACTAGGGTTTGGAGATGAGATGGTGCTGGTGAAGATGTTGATGGAGATTGCCCTCTCCCGATGAGAGAAGCGTTGGTGATGACGACGGTGATGATTTCCCCCTCCCGGAGGGAAGTATCCCCGGCAGAACAGCTCTGCCGGAGCTCTAGATTGGTTCCGCCAAGGTTCCGCCTTGTGGCGGCAGAGTCTCGCCCCGAAAGGTTTCTTCTTATTTTTTTCTCAATGAAAGACTTCATATAGGAGAAGATGGACGTCGGAGACCCACCAGGGGGGCCATGAGGTAGGGGCGCGCCCTAGGAGGGGGCGCGCCCCCCACCCTCGTGAGCAGGGTGTGGGCCCCCTAGCCTTCATCTTTTGCGAGGATTTTTCTTTATTTATTTTAAGATGTTCCGTGGAGTTTCAGGACTTTTGGAGTTGCGCAGAATAGGTCTCTAATATTTGCTCCTTTTCCAGCCCAGAATTCCAGCTGCCGGCATTCTCCCTCCTTATGTAAACCTTGTAAAATAAGAGAGAATAGCCATAAGTATTGTGACATAAAGTGAAATAACAGCCCATAATGCAATAAATATCGATATAAAAGCATGATGCAAAATGGACGTATCATGGTCCAACCTGTCAGCTGCCAGTGGACACCAGGGGCAACTCTGGGCTGGCCTACCGGAACCTTGGACAATCCGGTGTGCCATGAGAACAAAATGTGTGCAGCTCCTATCGGGATTTGTCGGCACATTCGGGTGGCTTTGCTGGTCTTGTTTTACCATTGTCGAAATGTCTTGTAACCGGGATTCTGAGCCTGATCGGGTCTTCCTGGGAGAAGGAATATCCTTCGTTGACCGTGAGAGCTTCTGATGGGCTAAGTTGGGACACCCCTGCAGGGATTTGAACTTTCGAAAGCCGTGCCCGTGGTTATGGGCAGATGGGAATTTGTTAATGTCTGGTTGTAGAAAACCTGAAACCTTAACTTATTTAAAATGCATCACCCGCGTGTGTTACCGTGATGGTCTCTTTCCGGCGGTGTCCGGGAAGTGAACACGGTGTTGGAGTTATGCTTGACGTAGGTTGTTCTAGGATCACTTCTTGATCATAGATTCTCGACCGCGCTTTTGCCTTCTCTTCTCGCTCTCATTTGCGTATGTTAGCCACCAAATATGCTAGTCGCTTGCTGCAGCTCCACCTCATACCTTTTACCCTACCTATTAGCTTATATAGTCTTGATCGCGAGGGTGTGAGAGTGCTGAGTCCCCGTGACTCACAGATACTTCCAAACCAGTTTGCTGGTGCTCGATGATGCCGTACAGGTGACGCAACCGAGCTCAAGGAGGAGCTCGATGAAGACCTTGTTCGTAGTGTTGTTTCGTTCCAGTTGATCAGTAGTGGAGCCCAGTTGGGACGATCGGGGATCTGTGTAGCATTTGGGGTAGTCTTCTTTTATTTTGGGTTCCATAGTCGGACCTTGTTTGTATCTGGTTGATGTAATGCTTTATTCATGTATTGTGTGAAGTGGCGATTGTAAGCCAACTATGTATCTTTTTCCCTTATGTATTACATGGGTTGTGTGAAGATTACCTCACTTGCAACATTGCTTACAATGCGGTTATGCCTCTAAGTCGTGCTTTGACATGTGGGAGATATAGTCGCATTGTGGGTGTTACAAGTTGGTAATCAGAGCCTTCCCCGACTTAGGAGCCCCTGCTTGATCGAATCACTGGCGTTGTTGAGTCTAGAAAAATGTTTTGAGTCTTTTAGGTTTATATATATATATCAGAGAGTAGGATTCTTTTTACTCCTCAGTCCCTTCGTCGCTTTGGTGAGGCATCCTGACGTAGAGTTTTGACTCTTCTCTTCTCAAATTTCACTAAATTTTTTTTAGGATCACGCGGGTATCTTGGAATTGTTCTGATTGTTTTGTGATGAGAACATTGTTCTTGGTGCCTCCTGACATTTAGGGGTTGTGACAGTGTCCCGGGGAGTTGAGCTCCGAGGTGTTGTCGTCACAATCTTATCGTTGCAGTTCTGGAATACCTGAGTTTCGCCGACATCGAAAATCTCTTTTATGCAGTTGTTGGTGAGATAACCTCGACGCCACCCAGTACTAGGGCGGGAGTTCGGGAGTATTGCCATAACTCGTATAATGGATGCTTTTTGAAGGTTGAGGTAAATGATTTCCGAAGGTTTCTTGGTTATGTGTTGAAGGATGGATACAGCTGGATGTAGGATTTGTTAGTTTTGGGTGAGATATTATGCTTCCCCTGTATCCCCAACACCTGATTGCGTAACCGAAAAATTTCGGGAGTTTATAAGTGGGAATTCAAGTAGCTCTTAGGATATCTTTCCGACAGATATATGATATGAAATTGGGGTTCGACATCTAGTGGTCCGCCTATCCACGGTTGGTTTTACAGTGGTCTCGTTGTGTCTTAAAGAGTCCTTGGCTATGCTGACTCGAGGACGCTTCGTATGTCATGTGCACTGCCTTGTACATGATGGTGCTGTATGATTGAGCCCATGTAGGCCCCACCACAAAAACTTCGTACGAAATCTCTATCATATGTTTGTTCCGGCTTATTTTGCAAGCCAATCCTTTGTTTTGTTTTGAGTTGTGGTATTCGAGTTTCTTTGAAGTCAAGTGTTGATTCCATACCTTTCCTAAACGGTGTTCTCATACTCCGATGTGAATACTAATCCTTCCTAATTAATCGAGATTGTCATGTCAATCCTTTCCAACCGGTGTGATGCTCTTCAAGATGATCCTATCATTTTTCCCCAAGATCTATTCTAAGCTCTCTCAACGGTGTTTGTTTCATCCTTCCTAAGTTGCCTTTGTTTTCCCACCCTCCCACCCTTTTCCCTTCAAGGACTCAGATTTCTTAATTCGTTATCCATTTTAGGGATGTGAAGTCTCTTCTTTCTTTTCAATCAATGTTTTATCCGGTGATTCTCAGGAAGATTCTAACGGAATTTCAAGTTCGTCACTCTTCACTCATTTTCTTCCCCGGTGGATTAAATTCAAGCTTTTGGTGTTGATCATATCCTTTCCTCGTTTCAATGCTTTCTCATGCCGGTGCACCTCTTAATCATCCACTTCTCGCCATTCATTTGTTCTGGAGTGCTGAAGATATCTCGAAGATTCATGTTTCCACTCCTCATTCAATCAACTTATTTCGAGAATGTTATCTCATTCAAGCCATTTAATTCAACCGGTGCAATCTCTCTTTTCAAGCAATCGTTCAACGGTGTTTCTTTTGAGTGGGCCCATAACCCACAGGTCTTTTCCCAGGATCTTACCTGACTCTTCTAATTTTTCCCGGAGTTACTCCCAAATTCTTTTCAAAGTTTGACGTAAGAATGATTCATCATCAGCCATATGTATTCCTCCAAGATTTTTCAAATTCTTTTCATCGTTGGTTCAACCTCTTCGCTTTTCATTCTCCCGGAGTATCTCAACAATTCATGGTGGTGTTTCTCGTCGTCAATCTCGGATTTTGAAGACCGAAGAAGATTTTTCTCTTAAATATTGCTCCATTCTCTTAAATATTCATGATTCTAGCTTGTTGTCATCCTCCCATAATTGTATTCGATTGTGAGAATTCTTTCACCCATCCGGAGCAATTCAGGAGTCTTTTCAGTTTGTGCCTCCGAAGGCCATCATTTCGGATTTATTCATTCTCAGCTTTCAGCTCTCGTTCTCCAAATCTTACCGATGCTTCATTCAAGTATCCCCTAATCAGCTCGGGCTCTCTTCGTTCACTTGTATCTAAATCCCCTCTAGTATCTTCATTCGTTTCCCAAATTCTTCCCAGTGAATTGTGACTTTGTTATTTTCATTTTCAATTCTTAAGGTGGTTTGCTCAAGATTCTCTTCCATGGTTATCATATTAATTTATTCGTTGTTCCAATCCTACCAGTGGTTCGTCGAAGACCTTCTCAAGATTACGCTATATCTATATTAATCCTTTCTACGAGAATAAGTAGTATGCCAAACCCGTTGCTTGTCATCAGTTTAAATTGGTGAAGGATAAGCATAATGTAATTCCTATTCTTGTTTCATCGAGTAAATGCAATTCCTTATTCCGGAGGTTCATCATGTCACATACTCGGTTCGAGATGCTTTATCTTTTCTATTCCCGGAGTTCCTAGCTCTCTCAATTATCTCATCGCGAAGCTCCATCTAAATCATTACAAGGATTCACCTTGTGTTGTCAACTTCTCTTTCTTTCTATAATCCTTTTGTTTACCGGAGTTCTTCATGGAGGCTCTACATGATGGTTCATCAAGGATTTAATTCCTTCTCGAAGTGTTCATTGAGATTCTTTTCAGAGGAGCTCAAGCATTCTTCATCTTGAAATCCGGAGTGAAATTGGTCTCCCTTATCTTTTGAGGTGGTAATATATCATTCTTCATTCACAAGAATGAGGTATTTAAACCCATCACTTTCTTCCATGGAGTTATCTTGGTATAGTTTTCACCTAAAGCCTTCCATTGGGAATGTAGCTCTTTGTGGTGATTATATATGATCCAAGTTCTTCATCTATCCTCCCGGTGATAAGTTTCTCATCTCCTTGGTGATATAAATCTAATCTAATGTTTCGTTAGTGGCAGAATTTCACCTCATAATTTTGGGATGTTTTCCATAAGCCCACTACAAGCTTACTCTTTTCGTTGTTGGTTTTCCAACAACTCCGTTCGACCCTTCTCCTAAGGATGCCTTTTTCAAACTCTTTTGTGGCAGAAGTTGGCATTTTCTTCTCTATTCTTTTATTTCAATTATCTATCTTCTATTCTTTCTTCCGGAGGCATTGTGTTGTTGCTCTTTTCAACCCATCATCTTGTTTTGTCAAGATCATGTTTCTTTATTTTGCTTATCCATTTAACTGGAGTGTTCTGTCCTCTGCTCAAGTTCTTTCATCTTATCAAGTCTTTCATCTCTTTTCAACCGGAGTACTACCCGAATCAGTTCTTTCTTATTCCTCTTTCTTAACGGAGTGCTTTCAACTTCGTTTATCCCCGTTGCATTCTTTCTTTCAATTTGTTCAAATTTTCAAGGTTCTTTGGTTTCACTCGTTTGTCAAATAAGCAACTTAGTTTTACTGCTGCTCTTCCTCTTCCTTTTCCCTCCGGTGCCATTCTACATCTCGGGACGAGATCCTCTCGTAGTGGTGGAGTGTTGTGACGCCCCGAGACCGTTGCGCCAGGTGTCTTCCAGTTATTCGCCGACATTGCCATGTCTTTTACTTGCATGTTGCATTTCATCATGTCATCATGTGCATTGCATCATCATGTTTTCAAAACCTGCATCCGTCCGGGTTCCCCCAGTTCTGTCCGTTGTCCGTTCTGAGCCCAGACACCCTTGCACGCGCCCGCGGCACGTCCGAAATATTATTTTATAAGTGGCCGGGAAATGTTCTCGGATTGGGTTAAAAGTTGGCGTGTGGTCTTATTATAGTGTAGATAGACCGCCTGTCAAGTTTCATCGCATTCAGAGTTCGTTTGATAGCCCAACCGTTAAACTATAGCGGCATTATAGCCGGTCTTATCGTCGGACGTTTTCGGTCTCCAGAAACCGTGCCGGGCTGCATATCTCCCCTCTTCTCCCACACAAACCCACTCTCCACAGTCCACCTAGGCCCAGCCTACCCCTCTTTGCACAGTGCATCGACCCCTCGCGCGTGTCCGAGACTTACCCGAACCCGACCTGGACAGTCTTCACCGTTGGACCCGGATCATCCCCAAATGTCTACAAAACGTCTCCGTTTTCTTATTTGGGCCCCCTAGCTATTTTATTCGCGACCGTCCGATTACGATCGGAGAGACCTAACCGCCCTAAGCTGATTTGACTTACTATTTATAGTCCACCCTTAGTCATTTTGGACAACCCTAAAAATTCTCCACCTTGTCCCATCCATCCCATTCCCCACGCCGCCGCCATTTTCCTTGTATTCAGCGTTGATCCAACCAGCAACCCCCACCTCTCCCTCTCAGATCGACCCCGCGCTCGATCCCGATTGGATCAAGAGCCTCCTCCTCCCTCTTCGATCCAGAGGAGTGGAGATCCTCCTCGCTCTCCCGAAGCCCCTGCCTCCTCTCTCGTCCTCCAGGAATAGTGCCGCCCCACTCCTTCCTGTGCTTCCTCTCCTCTCGCCCGTCCCTGACCTCTCTCTTCCCCTTCGCAGGTGCTCCGTTCGCCATGGCCCCGAGCTCCGCCACACCAAGTCCGTCCCCGCGTCGTCCCTGCACCGGCGCCATCCAAGCATGTTCTCCGGCCTCCCTCGTTTTTCCCGCGTCACCGGAGATCACGCCAAGTACAGCACCGCCTCGTCCCTGTGTTGCAGCGAGCCGCCGCCTGCGTTGACCCGCTGCTGCTCGTCTTCATCGAGCCGGCCAAGCCCCAGGAACGCCATGGCCACTCCTCTTCTCCTCACGGCTCCTGGACCCCTGCGCCCCGTCACCGGCGTTCGGCGCCGCCATGGATTCGCGCCAAGGATTCCTCACCTCCGCCCGGTTCCTCTCGCGCCGTCACGCACCTACTCCCGCTGCTTCAAGGACGAGGACGACCAATGACCAGCGCCCGAGTCGACTCCCCTGCATCACCTGTTGCCGCGCCGAGACCCGCTGCCGCCTCGCCGTTGACCTTCTGTGTCGCGTTCTGTCTCTGTTGAGCAGAGGACGAAGGAGTGGTTCCTCGTTATCGCATTGACTGAGGCCCAGTAACGATCTTCGTTCCCCAGGCCGGCCCTTCTTCCTCAATCGGGCCAAGGCCCATGGTGAGGCAAACCCCCTAGTGCCTCTCTTTTTTCCCTTCCTTTGGCCCAGCTAGTTTCGGCTCGTGTATTTTTTTCCAGCGCCTGGGTTTTTGCTAATTATCAGAGACTGTAGGTTTTGCAGAAAACCCCTCCATGTTCATGCATTTAATAACTTCTAAAACATGCATCGGATTAAAATACTTTATATATGTAAAATGCTTAGAATTATGTGTAGATTAATAATATGCCATTTTCATCCATGTTTAAAATGTTGTTTGTTTAAATTTTCTCCTATGTCATGTTAAAATGCTTTAATTCATAACTAATTAACCGTAGCTCCGAACTTAATAAACTTTATATGTAAATGGGGTGGAAAAATGCCTAGTTAAACATGGTGGCTTTACTTTGCATGTTTAACAACTCTAAAATATTGTTTAGGGCAGAACAATACCAAATCTATAATATGCTCATGAGGATTTTTCCGGACTTGTTGTTTTGTTGTTCCGGCCTCATTTAAACTTTCCTAGATAGATAGTTTCATCATGATTCACCTCTTGCCATGTTAACAACATTGAATATTGTTGGGTACATAAACGAGATCGAACGAAATAACTTTAATGTGGTGTTTCGTCAATATGCAACGGAGTTGCATATTGAGCTCCACTTAATTTGTAGGGTTGTTTGTGCACTTTGCCATGCCATGCCTCATTAAACCGGACATGCATCATACTTGATTGTGCATCATGCCATGATTATGTGATGTTTGTTTACTATGTTGTTTGCTTTCTTTCCGGTGTACTTCTTCTCGGTAATCCGGTAACGTTGCGTTTGTGAGGATCCGTTGGCTACGTCCGTTTGTCTTCTTCATGGACTCGTTCTTCTTCCTTGTGGGATCTCAGGCAAGATGACCATACCCTTGAAATCACTTCTATCTTTGCTTGCTAGATGCTCGCTCTTTTGCTATGCCTATGCTACGGTACCTACCACTTGCTTATCATGCCTCCCATATTGCTAAGCCAAGCCTCTAACCCACATTGTCCTAGCAAACCGTTGTTTGGCGATGTTACCGCTTTGCTCAGCCCCTCTTATAGCGTTGTTAGTTGCAGGTGAAGGTTGGAGCTTGTTCCATGTTTGGAACATGGTTATTTTGTTGGGATATCACAATATCTCTTATTTAATTAATGCATCTATATACTTGGTAAAGGGTGGAAGGCTCGGCCTTATGCTTGGTGTTTTATTCCACTCTTGCCGCCCTAGTTTCTGTCATATCAGTGTTATGTTCCCGATTTTGCGTTCCTTACACGGTTGGGTTATAATGGGAACCCCTTGACAGTTCGCCTTGAATAAAACTCCTCCAGCAAGACCCAACATTGGTTTTACCATTTGCCACCTAGCCTTTTCTTTCCCTTGGGTAGGCCTGCCCAAGGATCATCTTTATTTAAACCCCCGGGCTAGTGCTCCTCTGAGTGTTGGTCCAACCTGTCAGCTGCCGGTGGCCACCAGGGGCAACTCTGGGCTGGCCTACCGGAACCTTGGACAATCCGGTGTGTCCTGAGAACGAGATATGTGCAGCTCCTATCGGAATTTGTTGGCACATTCGGGTGGCTTTGCTGGTCTTGTTTTACCATTGTCGAAATGTCTTGTAACCGGGATTCCGATCCTGATCGGGTCTTCCTGGGAGAAGGAATATCCTTCGTTGACCGTGAGAGCTTGTGATGGGCTAAGTTGGGACACCCCTGCAGGGATTTGAACTTTCAAAAGTCGTGCCCGCGGTTATGGGCAGATGGAAATTTGTTAATGTCCGGTTGTAGAAAACCTGAAACCTTAACTTATTTAAAATGCATCAACTGCGTGTGTTACCGTGATGGTCTCTTTCTGGCGGTGTCCGGGAAGTGAACACGGTGTTGGAGTTATGCTTGACGTAGGTTGTTCTAGGATCACTTCTTGATCATAGATTCTCGACCGTGCTTTTGCCTTCTCTTCTCGCTCTCATTTGCGTATGTTGGCCACCAAATATGCTAGTCGCTTGCTGCAGCTCCACCTCATACCTTTTACCCTACCTATTAGCTTAAATAGTCTTGATCGCGAGGGTGTGAGATTGCTGAGTCCCCGTGACTCATAGATGCTTCCAAACCATTTTGCAGGTGCTCGATGATGCCGTACAGGTGACGCAACCGAGCTCAAGGAGGAGCTTGATGAAGACCTTGTTCGTAGTGTTGTTTCGTTCCAGTTGATCAGTAGTGGAGCCCAGTTGGGACAATCGGGGATCTGTGTAGCATTTGGGGTAGTCTTCTTTTATTTTGGGTTCTGTAGTCGGATCTTGTTTGTATCTGGTTCATGTAATGCTTTATTCATGTATTGTGTGAAGTGGCGATTGTAAGCCAACTATGTATCTTTTTCCCTTATGTATTACATGGGTTGTGTGAAGATTACCTCACTTGCAACATTGCTTACAATGCCGTCATGCCTCTAAGTCGTGCTTCGACACGTGGGAGATATAGCCGCATCGTGGGCATTACACACGCACATTTGTTTTGAAACTCCCCCGAATAAATTGAAAACAATACGAACATTTTTTTAGAAATTATGAACAATTTTTGAAAAGAGAAACATTTTTTTGCAAACGTAAACATTGTTGAAAGTCCCGAACAAATTTGAAAACATGAATGATTTTTGGTAACGCGGACATTTTGTGAATAATGTTTTAAAACACGAACATATAAACAAACAATTGGAAAAAGGAAAAAACAAAAACTGAAGGAAAACGAAACAAAAAGGAGGGAAAAAGAAACATAAACAAAAAAAAGGTTCAGCAACCTCCTAGAAGGTTCCTATAACCGGAAAAACTGTCTGGGAACCTCTAGAAGGTTGCAAAACCGGGATCGCTGCAACAATTAACGGCCGACCTAGATTGTGTCGCTCGCTCGTGAAACCTACGCGAAGCCTCGATAGCTTGACACAACGTGCGCCTTGTAGGATTTTCCATTCCATTGTGCATACACAACATCAATGACTTTTTAATAATGGGCACGTTGGAAGAAAGAGCATTTTTTGGTGTGTTCTGCATATAACATGTTGATTCAAACTATTCAGGAACACGAAGGTTGGCTATTCCACCAGGCAGGTTCCTTAAATAGGTTCGAATCAAAATATTGGATCAAACTCTGGAATAACCTGTCCCAACGAAGCGAAGGTTTTTTTTGTGGTGTCTTGCTAGGCATTCGATGCCGACACATGACATTCTACGAGATAGAGACATGGAGGTCACCCATAACTGTCCTTTATGCGGTAACCAGGATTCTTGAAGTCACGCATTGATCAACTGTTCTACGTCTAGATGTGTTTGGGCCCTCTCAAAAGATGAAGTGGTGGAGCATATGATCAAAACAAAGGAAGGGAATGGTTGTTTGCATATTGCGTATGGATTTCTTGCTGGTATGTGTCACACTTTGGACAATTTGGATGGCTAGTCGAAAGGCTATTCATGAAAATATTTTTCATCCACAAATGTCCACCCAAATGTTTGTCAAAAGTTTCATTGATGAACTTGATCAAATCACTAAGGAGATGACACCTAATGCTACAATGCATGAAATGGATCGGCTACCTTAGTCTCCCTCATGCACCAGGCTATCTTAAAATCAATGTAGACGGTGTTGTTAGTAAACAGGGTGACCACCTGTGGTCTGCCCGTATCACGATGAAAAATTCATGGGATCATCTTATATTAGTATAAATGGATCAGTGATGTGACAATCCTTGAGGTATTGGCTTGTAGGGAAGCTTAAGCTTTAGCAAACGATCTTATGATGATGCGCATATTCATCTCTTCTGATAGCAGTTCAGTAATCAAGGACATTGAAGTCAACACGGGGGAGCAAGCTGCTGGAATTTTGTCTACTTTGGGCCTAGCCCAATAGCAGTTTCAGAAATTCCTAGTAAATCCTAAAGGTCCACTTAGCTCATTTGTGCAAGGCAAGGGATACTACTAAAGTTTAGTTCCACATTGCTAGTTGAGTGGGAGTTGGACCTCCTTATAAGGGAGGTTCTTTCCCCACTTGTATGAGCATGAGAACAAGAGGGATATCCACGCACGCTCCTCCTCCGCCGCCCGCCACGCCACACCACGCCTCGACGCGACGCGCCGCGGGTTGCGGGAATGAGCCGATATCTAAATTTTTGCCACGCGCTACAGGTATACGAAAGGTCACACGGAAGCTGAAAAGATTTTTGTGAAAGTGGAGTTTGAATGCGAACGGTGCAGCCCTTCGGCTGCTGGCTGTTCGCTTCGCCTCCGTCTCTTCATTTCGCCTCCCGTCGCTGCCCTCTCGCCTCCTTCTCTTGTGCCTATAAAAGGGAGGTCGCTCCTCCCAGGGAGACGCACCAGAACCTCTTCCTCCTCTCGCCACAAGTTCCTGAGCACTGTGCTGCTGCTACGATCTTCCCCATCCCAGCTTGCGGCGTGCACCGCAGGTCAGGACAGTAGGCCTCCGAAACCGCACCTTTTGAGTCCTGTACGGGAGAAGGGTGATAAGGTTTTTGGGGAGCGCTCAGCGCGACTACTGGCTGCTTCATCACGGACGATCCGGTCGCCGACGACTACTTCCCCGCCGACGACTTCTTCCCCGACGTCCACGATCTCCTCGACGACATGGCAGGTGAGGACACCGACCCCAAGTCCAGCACTTCCACTGTTGTTGTCCCGTACGTGTTCTTACTCTTTCTGTTAGATGTCATGACACAGTTCTTTGCTCTACTTTCCGTCCTACATGTGTTAGGTTCTACTTCGTATATGCAACTTCATCTAGTGTCTATTCTAGATGTGTTTAGTTCAAGTTCATATATGCAGATGCTCTTTACCTTCTCTCTGTCCGAACGCATGACTTGTTTTATCTCTACTATATTAGTCATGCTTTATCTAGTATTTCTGTTAATAAAATCATTCAGTAAATTGCTCATATTTCCAACAATCCAAAAACCTTACTATAGGCAATTTACCCCAAGTGGTTTTGTTGCTTCCGTGAGACCTCCTATGTTTGAGGGTATCCACTATAAGAGGTGGCGCGTGAGAGCAGTCTCGTGGTTTCAAACCATGAGTTGCTATGATGCCACGCTTGGCAAGCCTGAAGGGGAGCTTGATGCCCAACAGGAACAAGCGTTTCAGAAAATGGATACTCTGTTTAAGGCTGCTCTCTTGAGTGTTCTTGGTGAGAACATAGTTGATGCTTATGCATCAATTGATAATGGAAAAGATATGTGGGACGCACTCGAGGCCAAGTTTGGGGTCTCGGATGCAGGCACTAAGCTGTACATCATGAAGCAATTCTATGATTACAGGATGACTGAAGAGCGCTCCGTGGTTGAGCAAGCTCATGAGATACAGTCATTTGCTAGAGAACTTGAGCACTTCAATTGTATGCTACCGGACAAGTTTATTGCCAGAGGTATCATCACTAAGCTTCCTCCTTCGTGGAGGAACTTTGCTACCTTACTGAAGCATAAGAGGCAGGAGTTTTCCATTCCGGATCTCATTGGCACTCTTAATGTGGAAGAAAAGGCGAGAGCAAAGGACACACATGCTCGAGGTATTGAGGGAGGGTCTAGTGCCAATGTGGTACAGAGGCAGAACTTCCAGCCCAACAAGTTCAAGAACAAGGGCAAGTTTGATGGTAAAGCAAAGTTTGATGGGAAGAACAAGGCTGTCCAGCACAAGAACTTCAAGAAGAAGAATGACAAGAAGAAAGGTGTCTGTCATGTGTGTGGGGATCCTGATCATTGGGCTCCTAGTTGCCCTAATCGCTATGACAAGCGTCATCCTGGGAAAGGTGGCAAGACCGCTAATGTTGTCATTGGAGACACTGACATGAAGGATGCTGGGTATGGTATATTCCCCACTATTCTTTCAGTATGTCATTCTCCTGATTGGTTGATTGACACGGGTGCTAATGTGCATGTATGCGGTGATATTTCCATGCTTTCGTCTTATCAGACCGCAGGGACTTCAACAGTGCTGATGGGCAACGGTTCAAGTGCTTCTGTTCGTGGTGTTGGCACGGTCAATCTGAAGTTTACTTCAGGGAAAATCGTGCAGCTGAAGAACGTGCATTATGTCCCCTCTGTCAATAAAAATCTTGTTAGCGGATCCCTTCTGTGTAGAGATGGCTACGAGCTTGTCTTTGAGTCAAATAAATTTGTAATATCCAAGTATGGAACCTTTGTTGGTAAAGGCTATGAGTCAGGAGGTCTGTTTCATTTATCCTTATCAGACGTTTGCAATAAAGTTGTTAATCATGTTTGCAAAAATAGTGAATCAAATGTGTGGCATTCACGTCTTTGTCATGTTAACTTTGGTTGCATGTCGCGACTAGCAAAGTTGAACTTAATCCCTAGTTTCACCACTGTCAAGGGATCTAAGTGTCAAGTGTGTGTGCAAGCTAAGCAACCTTGTAAGTCTCACATGACTGCGGAAACGAGAAATCTTGCACCACTAGAGCTCATACATTCAGATCTATGTGAAATGAATGGTGTTTTGACAAAAGGTGGAAAGAAATATTTCATGACGTTAATTGACGACTCCACTAGATACTGTCGTGTGTATCTTCTGAAATCTAAGGATGAGGCTTTGAACTTTTTCAAGATCTATAAAGCTGAAGTGGAAAACCAACTTAATCGAAAAATCAAGAGGCTTAGGTCCGACCGTGGTGGAGAGTATTTTTCCAATGAGTTTGATGTTTTTTGTGCGGAACATTGTATAATCCATGAGAGGACGCCTCCCTACTCACCTCAGTCAAATGGGGTGGCCGAAAGAAAGAACGGTACTCTAACTGATTTGGTTAATGCCATGTTAGACACATCGGGTCTCTCCAAGGCATGGTGGGGGGAGGCGATATTGACAGCATGTCATGTCCTGAACCGAGTCCCCACAAAGAACAAAGAGATAACTCCATTCGAGGAATGGGAGAAGAAAAGGTTAAAAATCTCTTATCTGCGAACATGGGGTTGTTTCGCGAAAGTCAATGCTCCAATTTCAAAGAAGCGGAAGCTTGGACCAAAGACTGTGGATTGTGTTTTCCTAGGATATGCTTTTCATAGCATTGGCTATAGATTCTTGGTTGTAAAATCTGAGGTACCTGACATGCATGTCGGTACGATCATGGAGTCGAATGATGCGACTTTCTTTGAAGATATCTTTCCCATGAAGGATATGGCTACCTCATCTAATCAGGAGATGCCTAGTTCATCGAATCAGGAACCAGTTACAATTACCAAACCTGCCATTTCAATAGAACACTTTGAAAGTCCTGTGGAGGAGAACAATGAAGTTCCTACTAGGAGCAAGAGACAGAGGATTGCAAAGTCCTTTGGTGATGATTTTCTTGTGTATCTCATAGATGACACTCCCAGTTCTATTTCAAAGGCCTATGCATCTGAAGATGCTGACTACTAGAAGGAAGCGGTTCGTAGCGAGATGGGTTCCATCTTGGCGAATGAAACTTGGGAGATAACTGATCGTCCTTATGGGTGCAAACCTATAGGATGCAAATGGGTATTCAAGAAGAAGCTTAGGCCTGATGGTACTATTGAAAAGTACAAGCCTCGGCTCGTGGCAAAGGGTTATACCCAAAAGGAAGGTGAAGACTTCTTTGATACTTACTCACCTGTGGCTCGACTGACCACTATTCGAGTTCTACTTTCACTAGCTGCCTCACATGGTCTTCTCGTTCATCAAATGGATGTTAAGACTGCTTTCCTAAATGGAGAGTTGGACGAGGAAATTTATATGGAACAACTAGATGGGTTTGTACTAGATGGTTAGGAAGGAAAAGTGTGCAAGTTGCTAAATTCTTTGTATGGACTCAAGCAAGCACCCAAACAGTGGCGTGAGAAGTTTGAAAGAACTTTCACAGCTGCAGGCTTTGTTGTAAACAAAGCTGACAAATGTGTGTACTATCGCCATGGTGGGGGCGAGGAGTTATCCTTTGCTTGTATGTTGATGACATACTGATTTTCGGAACAAATCTGAATGTTATTAAGGAGGTCAAGAATTTCCTATCTCGCTGTTTTGAGATGAAGGATTTAGGAGTGGCTGATGTCATTCTGAACATCAAGTTGTTGAGAGACGATGATGGTGGGATTACATTGCTTCAATCTGACTATGTGGAAAAGATATTGAGTCACTTTGGCTATAGTGACTACAAGCCCTCTCCAACACCATATGATGTGAGTGTGTTACTTCGAAAGAATCGAAGAATTGCTAGAGATCAATTGAAATATTCTCAGATCATTGGCTCACTTATGTACTTAGCCAGTGCTACAAGACCTGACATCTCTTTTGCAGTTAGCAAACTAAGTCGGTTTGTCTCAAAACCAGGAGATGTGCATTGGCAAGCTCTAGAGAGAGTTTTGCGTTATTTGAAAGGCACTGCGAATTATGGAATTCACTACACCGGGCACCCAAAGTTGCTTGAAGGGTATAGTGACTCAAACTGGATCTCAGATGCTGATGAGATAAAGGCCACGAGCGGTTATGTATTCACTCATGGAGGTGGCGCTGTTTCTTGGAAGTCTTGCAAGCAGACCATCTTAACGAGGTCAACAATGGAAGCAGAACTCACAGCACTAGATACAGCTATGGTCGAAGCATACTGGCTTCGCCGGCTCTTGAATGACTTGTCGGTTGTTGAGAAACCTGTACCGGGTATCCTTATGAACTGCGACAATCAAAGTATGATCAAAAAAGTGAGCAGCTCAAAGAATAACATGAAGTCATCAAGACACATTCAGAGAAGGTTAAAGTCTGTCAGGAAAATGAAAAACTCTGGAGTTATTGCATTGGATTATATCCAAACGTCTAAAAATCTGGCAGATCCTTTTACTAAGGGTCTATCACGTAATGTGATAGATAATGCATCGAGGGAGATGGGTATGAGACCCACAATATGAGTTGTTCATAGTGGTAACCTATTCTTTGTGATCGGAGATCCCGTGAATAAGATGTGGAAGACAAGCTGTTGGTCAACTAAGAGGAGAGTATCCTTACTATTCACAATACCACTCCATGAAGATGCAATACTCTCCTAATATGCATGGCAGGTTGATATATATCTTAATGTGTTCTAAGTGGCTCATTAAAGCAAAGATGCTATCCTATAGAACATCTTTTGAAGAACACACCTATATGAATATGATTGTCAAACGTCGCAATCTATGAGAGTAGGGTTCTCTCTAGTAAACTCATGAAAGGTCACGGAGTATGACGTATAAGCTCCACCCGCGGGGAAGACCCACGGTAGCCACGTATCGGTCAAGACTTTATGTGAAGCTAGATTCGTAGAAAACTTGCAGTTCAAGGCCCAGTCCACTGTTCCAGTTGCTTACTAGTGTAGCATAGAGTTCTAGGTGGAAGTTCAACTTAACAGTCTCCACTGCAGTACCGGTATATAAAACAGTGTTTTGGAACCAAAGGCAATTTTTGTGTGCCTTTGGGATCTGGTGGGGGATTGCTGGAATTTGTCTATTTTGGGCCTAGCCCAATAGCAGTTTCAGAAATTCCTAATAAATCCTAGAGTCCCACTTAGCCCATTTGTGCAAGGCAATGGATACTACTAAAGTTTAGTCCCACTGTCAGTGTCAAAACTGGCGGATCTCGTGTAGGGGGTCCCGGACTGTGCGTCCAAGGCGGATGGTAACAGGAGGCAGGGAACACGATGTTTTACCCAGGTTGGGGCCCTCTTGATGGAGGTAAAACCCTACGTCCTGCTTGATTAATATTGATGATATGGGTAGTACAAGAGTAGATCTACCACGAGATCAGAGAGGCTAAACCCTAGAAGCTAGCCTATGGTATGATTGTTTGTTGTCCTACGGACTAAAACCCTCCGGTTTATATAGACACCGGAAAGGGCTAGGGTTACACAAGGTCGGTTACAAAGGAGGAGATATACATATCCGTATTGCCTAGCTTGCCTTCCACGCCAAGTAGAGTCCCATCCGGACACGAGATGAAGTCTTCAATCTTGTATCTTCATAGTCTAACAGTCCGGCTGTCTGGAGACCCCCTAATCCAGCACTCCCTCAGTAGCCCCTGAACCAGGCTTTCAATGACGATGAGTCCGGCGCGCGGTATTGTTTTCGACATTGCAAGGCGGGTTCCTCCTCCGAATACACCACGGAAGAATTTGAATACAAGGATAGTGTCCGACCCTGCAAAATAAATTCCACATACCACCGCAGAGAGAATAATATTTTAGCAAATCTAATTTGCTGACTTGTTTTGGCAACACGACATTATGTCATGGCCCGGCGATTATTCGAACCGTTTCCTTTAACTAGCCCCGCACATAACGCGAGGCAGTTTTTTGACACGTCTCGTCAAAGCAGAGATCATGTCCCCTTATCACGGGATTCTCATCAATACGGGTGTGGGTAACCCAATCACGCCATCGATTACGGCGCTTGGGGGATAAGCGAGTTTTACCAGGCTAGTGGGGACGCATAGTTTCGTCCACCCATATAAAGGGATAAGGATTTACCTTTTCATCCACGCCTTCTTCCTCCTTTGCTCATCCATTTTCGCACACTCGAGCTCCAGCGCCCAAGTCTGCATTTCCCACCTCAACCCTCTCCAACCATGTCCGGAGCCGAAGGCAGGTGGATGGTCTCCTCCGTCACGGAGGGACACATCAAGAAGCTGAGGGGAGCCGGATACCTGCCCGGCGACATCGCGCATCGGCTCCCGGAAGAGGGGAAGCTCATCCCCACCCCCAGGCCCCATGAGAGGGTAGTGTTCCTTACCCATTTCCTCCGCGGACTAGGATTCCCTCTCCACCCATTTGTCCGGGGGCTCATATTCTACTACGGCCTGGATTTCCACGATCTGGCCCCGAACTTCATCCTCAACATCTCGGCGTTTATCGTCGTGTGCGAGGCCTTCCTCCGCATCAAGCCCCACTTCGGCTTATGGCTGAAGACCTTCAATGTCAAGCTGAAGGTAGTGAGCGGCCGCCAGGCGGAGTGCGGAGGCGCCATGGTGGGCAAGATGCCCAACGTCACATGGCTCGAGGGCTCCTTCGTGGTGACCATAAAGGGGTGGCAATCGGGGTGGTTCTACATCACCGAGCCGCGTGACCCTAAATGGGCAGCGACCCCCGAGTTACGATCTGGCATACCCACGCGGCTCACCTCCTGGCAAGAGAAGGGTCAGTCCTGGGGTAGTTCGGAAGAGCTGACCGGACTCCAAACATGTATTCAAAACATGGTGAACAAGAAGCTCAAACTTGTCAACATAGTCCAGGTCATGCTCATCCGCCGGATCCTCCCGTGCCAACAATGGGCTTTCAACTTGTGGGAGTTCGACCCGGCCCAGCACCGAACTCTGAACAGGCTCTTCGACACAACTCACGAAGATGCCTGGAAGGTGCTATTCAAGAGTGCCGAGGTTCCCCCTCCCACTACCGAGGACCGCGGATTCTGCGCGAAGCACCAAGCCAGCGTGGTAAGTTGTTTTACCTCTCATAGGATACTTGTTTTCCATAGTTTGAATCTATGCAGGATCTAAGCTCCCGTACCTTTGACAGGACTGGCAGGAGACAGCCGGACAGATTGACTGTCCGGCTCCTTTGCCCGAAGGCCCAGCAGACGCTCTCCTGGCGAAGATGCTGACTTCGGCTCCTTATACGGTGCCGGAGAAGACCAAGAAGGCCAAGGGAGCCCGAAAGAGTTCCCGACGCCTGGCGTCATCAGACTCACCGTCTGATGACTCTATGGCACACTCCTCCCCGAAGATGAGGAGGCAGAAGAAGATGCTCCCCTCCAGACGGGGGAGACAAGAAGAGGAAGGTCGCCCCAACTGGGGAGGCCGAAGGGTCCAAGAAGGGAAGGACTCTCCTTCCGGACAGTTCTACCACCGCCGCCGACAGCGAAGACGAGTGGTTGCCCAGGGTCAAGCCCCTGGGGAAGTCGTAAGTATTCGGATACTAGAGTGACTCATAGCATTCCTCTGTTGCACTGCTTCCCCTAACGCCGAATATGATTATGCAGGCCGCCACGAGCCCGTATCGATGTATCGTCGGACGGCTCCCTGGGCTCGTCAGATATGGATAGCGATCCACTTCTGACCGCCACCTCCCCTTACCCTGCGGACGACGCCGAGGTATTGTCTCACGAGGCACCGGGCCGAGGGGAGACAATTCCGGAGGCACCTCAAGGCGACCTTCCGGACTCCAGGAGCAGAGGGGACAGGGCCCCTGAGGGCTCCGAGTTCGGCCCTCAGCCCAACACCGCGCCGGAACCTCCAGTGGTTCCGGACTCGGGCAGGCAGCCTTCTTCCAAGAGGGGCAAGACGCCTATACCGGTGACCTCTGCCCATCCAGAGGCGTCAGACAATCTGCTGGAAGCGCTTCGCAGCGCTTCCATCGACGAGGAGCACCGTACTATTATGAGTGCGATGGTCCAGAAGGTTCAGTCCGCCAAGAGCGGACTGACTGAAGCCTGTGCCAGCCTTCTAACAGGCTTTGAGGTAAGTGTTTAAAATATAGGAAAAATTTACCGCATAGACAGTAGCCCCTGATGCTCTGTTCGGTGTTCACAAAGAAAAGCCGAACATAGGATCAAACAATATCGCAGGAGTCTAATATAAGTATGTCAATATGCATATGCAGGCTTCACTGCTGGCATCTGCCGCACTGACTGCAGAGGTCGCCGTACTGAAGCAGGACCTTAAAGGGTCCCAGGACGAGCTCGGCCTTGCCAAGAGGCAGCTCGAGGAGAACAAAGGTAAGTAATACCTAGTTTATGGATATGTATAAAAAGAATCCAATTGCAAAATGACAGGATCATCATGAATTTGCCAGGGGCCACGACCGAAGTGGCGACCCTAAGGCAAGCGCTATCCGAGGCCGAAAATAAAGCGGCCAAGAAGCGCACCGAGTGGGAAAGGCAAGAGGCTCGGGTGGGCGAGGTGCAGCAAGAGCTCCAGGCTCTTGTGACGAAGCATGAGGCGTTGGAGCTTGACTCAAAGACGCGAGAGTCTGAGCTTGCCGCGACCCTCGAGAGCGCAAAAAGTGCCAAGGCCGAAGCCCAAAAGGCCCTCCAGGAGATTGACGTGATGAAGAAAATAGCGGCGGGTAAGGCATTCTATATGCAAAGCAAGCATGTGAAAGTAAATTACTTATTACTTACCCGAATCCGGAGCTCTCCAAGAGCATTCACAGATTTGCCCCGCAGCGTGTCGGATGCCGCACAGTTTTACCAGGCCGAGGAGGGAAGTTCAACGGAGAAGCTGTTCTGGTCTCAGTATACTGGGACCGAGCACCCGGTGCCTATGAGCGACCAGCTGAAGCAGCTGGTCGAGCTACACAAAGCGTCCGAACATGCCATGAAGGGCTTTATAGTCCGGCTGTGGCCTGGCGACGCTCTTCCGAATAGCTACTTCGGCCTGGTGAGACGGCTTGTGGACGCCTACCCATGGCTGGAGGTCGTCAAGCGGTCTATCTGCATCGAAAGTGCACGCCAGGCTTTCGCACGCGTGAAGGCGCAATGGGCCAAGCTAGACGCCGTGAAGCTGATCAAGGAGGGACCGTCGCAGGGTAAGGAGCATCGCACCCCCGAAATTTATTATGAGGGTGTCCTGAAGGGTGCCCTTCTTGTAGCGGACGAATGTTCAAAGGATGTAATATTTGAGTAAACTTGCTCGTGTGATCCTATATGATGAAAACTTGTTTCATATGCGCTATGCAACGCTTGTTTGAATTTAAAATATTACCTTCTATTTGGCTGTTTATCCAATCTGAGAGATGGCTAGTCCTCGGCTTCTGCCCCCATGCCGCGAGTGCTGGGGTGTTCGGGATAAACCTGAGCACTCTTGTTCCCATTTTTGGGTCCTTCGAGGGAGGTGCTTAGCACAGCGAACAAGGCAACCGGACTAATAATGCTTTATCACTCTCACTTAGCCATAGAATTCTATAATTTTAAATTTCGGCAAAGCCCCTGGTATTCGGAAGGCCGAATTCGGGGCGCGATACACGCCTTTAAGCCGGACAGGACCGGCTCCTCGCTCTAAGCGGCATAAGTCTTTAGGGACTCGAAACCTCGCCGAACAGCGACCAGTCTCTCGCCTTATCATGACAGTCAGTTTTAGCTTTCTCTACTGAGGTGCTTAGCCCAGCAGAACCGGGGCACAATCGCAGTAGTTCTCCTAGCGCTACCTTAGCCGATAGAGCGGAACGTAAGGTACCAAAACATAGGAGCCGGGCAAACCCAACATTTGACCAAAGACATGATTCCGAGCTGATGCATATAATGCTATAAGTTCGGGGTGCCGCACTTGTGAAAGTGTTTGGACTTCTCACACCATATTGTGGGGTACTTAAGACCCTGGTGTGTTGGCTGTACCAAAGTGTACGGTTGCAAGGTGTCATTAATGAACACATATATATAAAACAAGAACGCAATAATAGTCGTAATGTTATGCATTGTTTATTCAAAGAGGTGCGTTAAAGCAGAATGATACAGATAGTGCGATAAGCAAAAAGTAGGACTATGTCCCTTCCAAGGGCAAGCTAAGGAATAGTATTAAAGCAAATATTTCACTCGTTATCGTAATCCACCTGGGAGTTCCATGGTGTGATGTAGCTTTCTGCCTCTCTTGGTTGCTGCATCATGTGTTCGGCAATCATGCTGCCGGACAAGGTTTCCAGAGATTAAAGTCCTGAAAGAGAAAAATAACAAAGCGGGAAGCCCCTAGTGCGGTTTAGGCCGCGTCTTGGAGCGTGTCGTAGTTGTGCCCCCCTCCCCACCTGTGCCCATGGTATTTCTAATGCGTAATTATGTACGCGTGGCACGGATTTCGCCATTTGGTTGGGACTGGGGTGGGGGACGCATTGCTACGCGAGCTCAGATCGTGCCAGGCGGTCTAGTTGCCGATTACTCCGAGCGCGCTTGAAGGTGTCCGGATCTTGAAACGTCGAACTGGTGCATTGCCTTGAGAGGTTGCTTTGCGCTTCTGCTGTGAAGGCCGCAGTGTGCTCCTCCGTTCGGAGAGAGCGCTCTGTGTTTCCATTAACTGTAATAACCCCACGAGGTCCTGGCATCTTGAGCTTGAGGTATGCGTGATGTGGTACCGCATTGAATCTCGCAAATGCGGTTCGCCCGAGCAGTGCATGATAACCACTGCGGAACGGGACTATATCGAAGATTAATTCCTCGCTTCGGAAGTTATCCGAGGATCCGAAGACCACTTCCAGTGTAATTGAGCCTGTGCAATGGGCCTCTACACCTAGAATGACGCCTTTAAAGGTCATTTTTGTGGGTTTGATCCTTGAGGGGTCTATACCCATTTTGCGCACTGTGTCCTGATAAAGCAGGTTCAGGCTGCTGCCACCATCCATAAGGACTCGAGTGAGGTGAAATCCGTCAATGATTGGGTCTAGGACCAGTGCGGCGAATCCGCCATGACGGATACTAGTGGGGTGGTCCCTGCGATCGAAGGTGATCGGATAGGAGGACCATGGGTTGAACTTTGGCGTGACTGGCTCCAACGCATATACGTCCCTGAGCGCACGCTTCCGCTCCCTCTTGGGGATGTGGGTTGCCTATATCATGTTCACCGTCCGCATTTGTGGGGGGAACCTCTTTTGTCCTCCGGTGTTCGGCTGCCGGGGCTCTTCCTCGTCATCGCTATGTGGCCCCTTATCTTTGTCTTCGGTAATTAACTTGCCGGCCTGCTTGAACACCCAACAATCCCTGTTGGTGTGGTTGGCTGGCTTGTCGGGGGTGTCGTGTATTTGACATGAGCGATCAAGTATACGGTCCAAACTGGACGGGCCCAGAGTGCTTCTTTTGAATGGCTTTTTCCGCTGACCGGGTTTAGAGCCTTTGAATCCGGCATTGACTGCCGTATCTTCAGTATTATCGCTGTTAATGCGGCGCTTATGTTTGTTGCGACGTGACCTGCTATTGCCGTCCTTGGTATCCGAAGTACCATGGTTTTTTGACATATTGTTACTGAAAGTGCAACTATCCCTGGGTGGTTTTGGTAATTCCTAACAACATATAGCTCATTGAGCTAACATTATTCCAAGATTAATATTTCAGGAAAAGCTTAATGAATGGCATGGCATGGATGAGGATAGTGGATCCCTCAAAATTCTAAGGACAAAAAGTTTGGCTCAAGCTTCAAGATCAAGACTCTACATTTTATATTTTAGTGATCCAAGATCACATTGAGTCTATAGGAAAAGCCAATACTATCAAGGAGGGATGAGGTGTTGCTTAATGGCTTGCTTGCTCAAAGTGCTTAGTGATATGCTCCAAAATCCTCAACTACTCTCCCCATCCACATATGACCTAAACCAAAAGTCAAACTCGGCCCCACCGATTCTTTCTATCCGGCGCCATCGAGTTTCAAATGTCATAGCCACTGCCACAAACCCTAGGCAAATCGGTCTCACCGATAGGGATCTCGGTCTCACCGAGATGGGATTGTAATCTCTCTGTTTCCCTTCGTAACATTTTGGTCTTATCGAGATGAGCGATCGGTCCCACCGAGATTGCAATGTAAACTCTCTGTTTCCCTTTTGTAACATTTCGGTCTCACCGAGATGAGCGAATCGGTCCCACCGAGTTTACCTAACCAACTCTCTGGTTAGCTTATTACCAAAATCGGTCCCACCGAGTTTGTGTAATCGGTCACTCCGAGATTATGTTATGCCCTAACCCTAACCATATCGGTCCTACCGAGTTGCATCTCAGTCCCACCGAAAATCCTAACGGTCACTAGGTTTGCTGAATCGGTCCGACCGAGTTTAACCATTCGGTCCCACCGAGTTTGGCAAATTGTGTGTAACGGTTAGATTCTGTGTGGAGGCTATATATACCCCTCCACCCACTCTTCATTCGTGGAGAGAGCCATCAGAACATACCTACACTTCCAATACACATTTTCTGAGAGAGAACCACCTACACTTGTGTTGAGGTCAAGATATTCCATTCCAACCATATGAATCTTGATCTCTAGACTTCCCAAGTTGCTTTCTACTCAAATCTTCTTTCCACCAAATCCAAATCCTGTGAGAGAGAGTTGAGTGTTGGGGATACTATCATTTGAAGCACAAGAGCAAGGAGTTCATCATCAACACACTATTTGTTACTTCTTGGAGAGTGGTGTCTCCTAGATTGGCTAGGTGTCACTTGGGAGCCTCCGACAAGATTGTGGAGTTAAACCAAGGAGTTTGTAAGGGCAAGGAGATCGCCTACTTCGTGAAGATCTACCGCTAGTGAGGCAAGTCCTTCGTGGGCGACGGCCGTGATGGAATAGACAAGGTTGCTTCTTCGTGCACCCTTGTGGGTGGAGCCCTCCGTGGACTCGCGCAACCGTTACCCTCCGTGGGTTGAAGTCTCCATCAATGTGGATGTACGATAGCACCACCTATCGGAACCACGACAAAAACATCCGTGTCTCCAATTGCATTTGAATCCTCCAAACCCTTCCCTTTACATTCTTGCAAGTTGCATGCTTTACTTTCCGCTGCTCATATACTCTTTTGCATGCTTGCTTGAATTGTGTGGAGATTGCTTGACTTGTGCTAAGATAGCTAAAATCTGCCAAGAACTAAAATTGGGAAAAGGCTAGATTTTTATTTGGTCAAGTAGTCTAATCACCCCCCTCTAGACATACTTTCGATCCTACAGTTACTGCGAGCCAGCCAGCTGTCTTCTCCCGCACAAAAGCGGGTCATGAGTGTCGTAAGGGCTGCCATAGATTTCGGCTTTTCCTGACCAAGGTGCCGGGCTAGCCACTCGTCGCGGATGTTGTGTTTGAAAGCTTCTAGGGCCTCTGCATCCGGACAGTCGATGATTTGATTTTTCTTTGTTAGGAACTGAGTCCAGAATTGCCTGGGCGATTCTTCTGGCTGCTGAATTATGTGGCTCAAGTCATCGGCGTCTAGTGGTCGCACATAAGTGCCCTGAAAGTTGTCGAGGAATGCGGCCTCCAGATCTTCCCAACAACTAATGGACTCTGCTGGCAGGCTGTTAAGCCAATGCCGCGCTGGTCCTTTGAGCTTTAGTGGGAGGTATTTGATGGCGTGTAAGTCATCACCACGGGCCATGTGGATGTGGAGGAGGTAATCCTCGATCCATACCGCAGGATCTGTTGTGCCGTCGTATGATTCAATATTTACAGGTTTGAAACCTTCTGGGATTTGATGATCCATTACTTCGTCTGTGAAGCATAAGGGGTGTGCGGCGCCTCTGTATTGGGCTATATCGCAGCTCGAATGGGTCTTGCCCGCTGTGTTCGGCCCGATCGGATTTACTTTTACTGTATCCGGCATGACGTTTATCATCTCGCATAGTGGCGCGCCCTCGTGATCCGTAGATCGATCTTGCATGTTTTGCTTTGTCCTCCAATACGTCTCGCAGGTCTGGTGTGTTTCCCCATGCTTTTTTATTTGAATGGCGTCGGGGTGCCGGCTGAGCTTTTGGCTGGAATGCCTCTCTATCACGGCCACAAGGTGGCCGATCAGCCGCATCATATGCTTCTTCCTCCAGTCGAGGTAGCAACCTGCATTTTGGGTAACTCTTGGAGGGCGCTCGAGTTTATATTCCTCGGCCGTGAGGACTTCAGTCCATCTGTCAGCTAGCAGATCTTGTTTAGCTTGAAGCTGCTACTGCTTTTTCTTAAGGCTATTTGTCGTGGCCATAAGCCGGCGCTTGAAGCGCTCTTGTTCGATGGGATCCTCTGGCACGGCAAATTCGTCATCGCCGAGGCTTGCCTCGTCTTCGGAGGGGGGCATGTAATTATCATCCTCCGCTTCTCCATCTGCCACTCTCTCAGGAGGGCTGGCTCCTCCATCCTCCTGCTCTAACTCTTGCTGGAGGGGGTTGTTGTTGTCTTCGGCACTATCTAGAGTGTTATTACCTCCTGTGCCGGTATCACCACTTTTGCTTTGGCAGGACTTAGAGCAGCGCCGCTAACATCGGCGCTTGGGTTGCTTCTTGGAGGGGTCATCCTCCGCTATCTCGTCGCCATTGCCTTCTTTGGGTGTATCCACCATGTATATATCGTATGATAAGGTGGCTGTCCAGTGCCCTGTGGGCAGTGGTTCCTCTTAGTCTCCCCCATCGTCGTCCATAATGTCGATGTCTTCGGAGTCAAAGTCGAGCATGTCGGTTAAGTCATCGACAGTGGCTACTAAGTGGGTGGTGGGTGGGCCGCGAATTTCTTCATCGTTCGCATCCCAGTCCTGCCGGACATAGTTCGGCCAGGATCCTCCTGACAAGGAGAGAGACCTTAATGAGTTCAGTATATCGCCGAAGGGCGAGTGCTGAAAGATATCCGCGGAGGTAAACTCCATGATCGGCGCCCAATCGGATTCGATAGGAACGGGCGCAGGCGGTTCGGAGTCCGTGGCCGGCGAAAGATCTGGCAATTTAACAATACGGCTCTCGTGCAAGGTAAGGTCGATGTTCGGCTCGATCGCCGCTGAGGGTAAGGCCTCCGTGGCGGGGTCCATCCACCCGTCCATGGACGGCGCAACTGGCTCCAAATTGAGGGTCAGAGCGGCTGCCGGTGCGATCTCCTGAACACTGTCTGATGGTAGAGCTAAATCGTACTCATCGTGACCGCCTGACGCACAAGGCAGAGGCTCGAATCCGTCGAAGATCAAGTCTCCGCGGACATCGGTCATGTAGTTTAAGCTTCCAAACCTGACCTGGTGGCCAGGGGCGTAGCTTTCAATCTGCTCCAGATGGCCAAGCGAATTGGCCCGCAGTGCAAAGTCGCCGAACACAAAGATCTGTCGGGGAGGAAAGTCTCACCCTTGACTGCATCGCTATCGATGATAGTAGGAGCCATCAAGCCTAACGGCGACGACACAGAGGAACTCTCAATGAAAGCACCAATGTCGGTGTCAAAACCGGCGGATCTCGGGTAAGGGGTCCCGGACTGTGCGTCTAAGGCGGATGGTAACAGGAGGCAGGGAACACGATGTTTTACCCAGGTTCGGGCCCTCTTGATGGAGGTAAAACCCTACGTCCTGTTTGATTAATATTGATGATATGGGTAGTACAAGAGTAGATTTACTACGAGATCAGAGAGGCTAAACCCTAGAAGCTAGCCTAAGGTATGATTGTCTATTGTCCTACGGACTAAAACCCTCCGATTTATATAGACACCAGAAAGGGTTAGGTTTACACAAGGTCAGTTACAAAGGAGGAGATATACATATCGGTATTGCCTAGCTTGCCTTCCATGCCAAGTAGAGTCCCATCCGGACACGAGACGAAGTCTTCAATCTTGTATCAGTCTAACAGTCCGGCCGAAAGATATAGTCCGGCAAAGATATAGTCCGGTTGTCCGGAGACTCCCTAATCCAGGACTCCCTCACCCACATTGCTAGTTGAGTGGGAATTGGACCTCCTTATAAGGGAGGTTCTTTCCCCACTTGTATGGGCATGAGAACAAGAGGGATATCCACACGCGCTCCTCCGCCGCCGCCCGCCTCACCACGCCACGCCTCGTCACGACGTGCCGCGGGTTGCGGGAATGAGCCGAGCCAATATCTAATTTTTTGCCACACACTACGGGTATACGAAAGGTCACACGGAAGCTGAAAAGATTTTTGCGAACGTGGAGTTCGAATGCGAACGGTGAAGCCCTTCGGCTGCTGGCTGTTTGCTTCGCCTCCGTCTCTTCGTTTCGCCTCCCGTCGCTGCCCTCTCGCCTCCTTCTCTTGTGCCTATAAAAGGGAGGTCGCTCCTCCCAGAGAGACGCACCAGAACCTCTTCCTCCTCTCGCCACAAGTTCCTGAGCACTGAGTTGCTGCTACGATCTTCCCCATCCCGGCTTGCGGCGTGCACCGCAGGTCGAGACAGTAGGCCTCCGAAACCGCACCTTTTGAGTCCTGTACGGGAGAAGGGTGATAAGGTTTTTGGAGAGCGCTCAGCGCGACTACTGGCTGCTTCATCACGGACGATCCGGTCGCCGACGACTACTTCCCCGACGACGACTTCTTCCCCGACGTCCACGATCTCCTCGACGACATGGAAGGCGAGGACACCGACCCCAAGTCCAGCACTTCCACTGCTGCTGTCTCGTACGTGTTCTTACTCTTTCTGTTAGATGTCATGACACAGTTCTTTGCTCTACTTTCCGTCCTACACGTGTTAGGTTCTACTTCATATATGCAATTTCATCTAGTGTCTGATCTAGATGTGTTTAGTTCAAGTTTATATATCAGATGCTCTTTACCTTCTCTCTGTCCGAACGCTAGATGTGTTTAGTTCAAGTTCATATATGAAATTCTCTTTACCTTCTCTCTGTCCGAACGCATGACTTGTTTTATCTCTAATATATTAGTCATGCTTTATCTAGTATTTCTGTTAATAAAATCATTTGGTAAATTGCTCATATTTCCAACACAAGTGGTGCGGTGATAATGAATTTGAACGCGAGAAAGAAATGATTTTGAGTCATGCCATTTTATCTACGACTAGACGTAGAAATTATGAAGCAGATAGTTTTGCTAAATTTTCTCTGTACCTAGATTTGGTGGGCATGTGTGGCTTGGCTACGCACATGATTCTGTAACAATTCCTTTGACCATTGTTGTCGAATGAAGTGGGATGAGGCTTTCTCAAAAAAAAAAATGTACCTGATGCAACGAATGGAATAGAGTTACTTACTTGAACACAATCCCCTAAAAAACTTACATTTTTGCAAAAATGAATCAGATCTATTATAAAAATTCATCAGAAATAAAAAAGAACTTATTTGAACACAATGTTTTTCATCTTCCTTCTCTAACAAAAAGAGTTCGTCTTTTGCGGGGCTCACAAATAGTTTGTTTCCCTATTTTGCGAGGGATGAACCAGTAGAGAAAGACAACGTTGGACTGCTTAGATTATTACACAGCCAATGGCCCGTGGAAGTGATATATATGTGGTCACTGGCGGAGCTATGTGTTGGGAAAATGGGTCATGGCCCGCCCAACACATAGCAAATACAATGTAGGACTGAGAGTAAACTAGGTCATGTGGGTAAAAATAGTTGGCTTCCTTTGTGCCGGCCCATCCAACTTTTCTTGCATAGCTCCGCCACTCTATGTGGTCATGCATGCACTTCTATTATACCATACCATCACTCTAATAGCACAACAAAACATGACCAGCAATGAGTACAAGTGGCACAGAGTGCAGACTCAAAACTCCAGGAAATGATGACAACGAAGGGTGAAATTGTTTCAGGACCAGGACAAAATTATTCAGAATACAATGATCTAGATATATACATAGCCGCTTATATGGCAACCTCATTAGAAAAATGGACATAAAGATCTTCCCATAACCAAGCAGCACATACACTTGTTGGTCAAAACTATCACATATACAACCCATTATTCAACAAACAGGACACAATTATCCAAAATATCATAATTGAAAAAATACAATGATGTAGATTTATGAATAGCTGCTCATATGGCATATCCCAGTCTTAAACTACAAGTATATAGATGGCGCCAAAGTGTACAATTGTTCAAGGAACAGGACAAAAATTATCCAAATTGTTATGAGTCAAACTACAAGTATATAGAGATACGCGTAGCTGCTCAATATGGCATATCACAGTCTCAAAACTCCCCAGAAGGATAAAGGACTCAAAGTTGATTAAAACCACATCATCTTCTACCCATCCATGCCCTCGAATCTCCGGCATCTCGTCTTGTTTCATGCAGTATGCTCAATATACCTAAAAGCCTCTGCATTTCGGCAGGAGGATGGTATCCAGAGCGCTGCAAATAAAGAGCAATAGCCAGGGTTACTTAATAAACTTTCAACATATACAATGACCACAATACAGCAAAAATGCAATTTACTCTGCTCTCAAGACAAGACAGTAAAAATGCAATTTACTCTGCTCTCAAGACAATACAGCAAAAATGCAATTTACTCTGCTCTCAACAGGACAAACAATATATGGTGATACAAAGAAGGCATAATAATTGCAGTACCGCTAACAAGTGTTTTCCGAAAGCACAAGATGAAGAAACTCTTCTTCCAGAGATCCAATCGGTGACAGAACTTCCCAGGAGGAATTCAATGGCTGGCTGTCATTCATCTGTCCAAACAAGTTAGTAACTGAGAGAGAATATGTGGGCATGCAACAGGACACTGGATGAATGTCTATCGTAGCACTTCAAATATTGAGTTGTTTTCTGAAGATTCAAGACGATAAACTTCATTCAGAGATACAAGAAGTTGTGGAACTTCCCAGAATTTGTTCCATATGCCAAGGCCACATGGAACATTTGAAACACCTGCAAGCAAAGAAATGGAGGAATTTCATGCTGAGGTAGCTTCAATCTGTAGCTGCTTCTCATGCATTTCATCAAACACTTGACAAACGCACCAATTGCCTTACCTTTGTCCATAGCCACGAGGAATCCCACGAATAGGAAGTAGGCGAGGATGATGCTGATCTCGTCGCGTGCTTGGCTTTGTGAAGGTTGGAGGCTCCATCCGTGGAGCAGTCAGCTGCAGCCGCCGAGGAAGACCAGCGATCAGCGCAGGAGGAAAGCGAGAACCCTGGCCGGCATCTCGCCGCTGCGCTACTTCTGGTCCCTCTCCGGGGCTCTTCCAGCTGCGACTCGTGCGCCGGCGCGGTAGCAGAGGTCCGCGGCCACAAGCCCACAACGGTCGCGATGCCGAGGTAAGGTAAGGATGGCACCCGGCGGCGGGATGCCGGTGCAGACGCGCCACCGCGGGGGACGCCCTGGAGAAGTTCGAGGCGTGGGGTCCAGGCCACCGACGAAGAGGAGGAGAGACCGGATACGGTGCGTCGCTGGTGGCTCCGGCGGTTGGACCACGGGCGGCGGCGGCGGCGGTTACGAGTCGAACTCGGATTGCGTGGTTTCTACGCGACGGGGTTTCGGGGGTCGATCTATATCAGCCGGGCTGCGGGGATAGATCGCACTTTTCCTTCGATCCGACGAGCAAGCCGCCTCCTTGATTGATCACGCGCGACGTTCTCCCGGCGACCTAACAACCCGGCGACGGCGAGCAAAGAATCCGGCGAGCTTCTCTCCTTTTTTTCCGATCATTTGAATTTTAGCATCGCAATTGTTCTAGTATTACTTGTTTTGTCTGTGCAATCACTTGGTCTCTCTGTTCTTTGCTGCGCTCTTTGTTTTGCAGAGATGGCTAGCCATGTCGCTGCGACTCTGCCGCCGCTGTTACCTACCCGGCGCGCTGCCTCCTCCTGACGCCTCCTCCGGCGGTGTACACGGCTCGTGTAGAGCTGGACACCAAGAAGCAGCAGCCTGGACGTGCCTCTATGAGCCGAAGCTGGATCAGAGACAAGATCGACCTTCCCGAACGTGCTTCCCGGAGCTCCAGCTGGCTCACTGACAAGACGCTCCGCCGTGTCGGGACTTTGAACGGCGGCGTCGAGCGCTTCGGCCGCGGGGAGATGCCGAGGGAGAACTGGAAGAGGCCGGCGAACCGTACGCCATCAGTCGACCGGTGCGAGAAGAAGCTGAGGCCTCCGACCGAGATAGTGGCAGCCTCGGAGGCATCACTCCTCGTCGGCCCGGCGCCGTCAGTCGGCCGGTTCGAGAAGAAGGAGACGCCTATGACTGAGATGGTGGCAGACTCGGTGGTGGCATCCTTCGATGGCCCTGCTCCGTCGATCGACCTGTCGGAGAAGAAAGCAGAGCCTACGACTGAGATGGTGGCAGACTCGGAGGCGACACTCTTTGTTGGTCCTGTGACGTCGGAGAAGAAGCCGACCCCTCCTACCGTGGTGGCACCCTTCGCTGGCCTCGCTCCGTTGATGGACCGGCCCGAGAAGAAGCCGAAGGCTCTGGCTAAGATGGAGGTGGACTCGGAGGCATCCTTGTTCGCTGGCCCGACATTCATGGTGTCGCCGGACCCGAGCGAGCTGCCCATGCCGACCTTCATCATGTCGCCGGACCCGAGCGAGCTGCCCATGCCAACCTTCCTCTATAAGCACAAGGTGGCTAAAGTGTTAGCTAGACTAGTCGCTCCGATGCTCATTGATCAGCAAGAAGATTGAAGCCACTTTCAGTATGTAGTAGCTAGGTGGAGTATACTGATCAGCAAGATTGAAGCTGTTTTCAGTATGTAACTAGGTGGACATGATTAATACAATTGCCACCATTTATTCCTGAGGTTGGCACTGATCTTATCTGCGGTGGAATGAAATGATCGTGTTCTGCAAATAAGCGTCAGTCGACACGGCATACTGTGCAAAGTGCAAACAGAGACATTCTCGCAAACACCTTCAGGGCGTGAGTACGACAGGCTCCTTCCAGGGCCAAGCTCTGGGCCAGGCACCTTGGGCCGCGTCGCCATCCTTTGGATGAGCTCCGTCCAACTGCTTCATCGCCTCGGCTGCATATCTGTCTCTCTCCCTCCGGCGGTGCTGCTGACCCGGCGCATCTGTCGCCGCGTTCCTCCCCGCCGCGTCGGCGTACAACCGGCGGCTCTCCCCGTCGCTGCGGCCCCCGGCTCACCCGCAGGCGGCGTCTCACGTCGCCCAGCGGCCAGATCCCCCCCAACGCCGCCGACCGCCGCTCGCCCTCCTCGCCATCTTCAAGCTCTGACCCGTGGCAGTGCACTTCAACCTGGGGCCAACGACCCAGCGGCCTGCGGCAGCGGTGGCTATGGCCGGCTGCTGCTGCTGCTAGGAGCCCGGCCCGCAGCCACAATAGCACGCCGACCAGCCATCATGTCTGTTGAATCAATGTCTCTCACTAACACTGGGAAACCGAATTATGCAAGTGGAAGGTGAATTTTCCACATCTCCTGACACAGCCTTTACGCCATCCCAATACAATTCTATTCATATATGATTCATGCCATGTTGGAAGTAGGAAATGAAGTTTAACATTGTCGAGTCAGCGCAGCTTATTGTAGGAAGAGGAGATACGAAATTTAACATTGTCGAGTCAGCGCAGCCGATTTTGGAAGAGGGGAAGCTCAACCAGGCCTAGCCAACCACAGTACCTTGCTTGACCTGCTTGAAATCCCCCAACTTATGGACATATTTGTTTTGTATTTGAAGTTGATTGATATTTTTATATGACATTTGGTGCTCACATATGCAAAATTTTCAGGTTCCATGGTACATCTGCTGTCACATGATCTTCTTGATGCATATTCACAATCAAAAATAGATTTTGTGCCTACTTGCTTTCTTATGCACCGTGCTGTTAGCTCGTGGGAGAATCAGTAAAAATAATTCTGACATGAAACTGTATATGATTGTTCTGAAATTAGTGGTTCCACGGTGTCTATATATCTAACGTATTTACTTTAGCAGTTCAGGAGGATGCTTTTGGGCGATACACCCTACTTATGTAGGAAGAAATGAAGTCAGCCTGCACCAGGGGTGCACTTGACAACAACAGGGACACAAAGTTGGTCTGATTGGCAAGGCTTCTGGTTAGCTCTTTACACATGGTAATTTAAACATCTGAAAATCAAGATTTATTTCTGGTTATCACTAAAGAGAAGTATTCTTGCTAAATCAGCTTTAGCTAGGAGAGAATGGAAAGAAATGTTCTTTACCTAATCAGCTTTAGGCAGGAGAGGCTACAAAGGAGACGAAAAATGGCATTTTTGTCATAAGATATCATTGGAGCGCCTCTTGTGTGCTTTCCCTGTAGATTCCCTTTGCTGGACTGCAGAGTCAAATGTTCTTATTTTCTAAACTCGATATTTACAAATATTAACCATTTGTGAGCAGTGATAACGGTTACATGGTTTTAGCCAAAATGTCTAGCTAAGACTTTCTGATCATATAGGACTCCTACTACAAAGAAAACACAGAAGGCGGTCATAAAGATGATGGCCTCACTACCAATCTGTTTTATGGGGTCAATGGAAACTGAACTTGCTTTTGCCGAACCACAATGGTTTGCAACCATAGAGCCACACAGTTTGGGGTTTCCACCAAAGCTAGAATCCGGAAATGTGCTAAACTGGCCCGCGTTTGGAATAGTGCCTTCCAGGTCATTATTAGAAATGTTGAATCTGGAAAGGAAGTGCAGATTGTTCAATGCAGCTGGAATCTTACCAGTGAGATGATTACCGGACAAGTCGAGCATCTGCAGGTTCGTGAGGTTGCAGATCTGTTCTGGTATCTCTCCAGATAATCTGTTGGAGCTCAAGTTAAGTGAAAATAGTCCTTGTAACTGACCGATCTCCTCCGGAATCATACCAGTGAAATTATTCATGGCTAGATTAAGCTCTTTAGGAAAAGCACTAGGCGTGAGGTATTGCAGAAATTGGTTCTTGTTCCAAACAGGCAGCTCAAAGAATACCTTTGGTGCAGTACTATCTGATTCTAGCATTGGCATCTCCATTAAAGCACTTGGAATTTCCCCTGTAAGGCTGTTGTTTGATATATCTAGAGAGAAGAGAAATTTTAGGCTGCTGATCCATTCAGGTATGGGCCCAGTTAGTTTATTGCCTTGCAAAAATAGCATCCCCAAATTCGGTAGCTTCGATAACCAATCAGGTATTTTTCCAGACAATGAACAATGATTTATATAAAGAACCTGGAGATTCTTGAAACCATCAATGTTGACATCCTCTGGCATGGTCTCATGCAGGAAGTTGAACCCAAGATAAAGGGTGGTGAGGCTCCTGGAACTGCTTAGGATCCGAATTGTTCTTGTGATATTTGTAAGAGAGTTATTAGCAAGTGATAGGAATGACAGGGACTTCAGATTGCCTATTTCTTCTGACAATTGACCATGGAAAGGATTGTAAGATAGCCGTAGTGCAGTCAGCTTGCTGCAGGAGTATATGCTTTCTGGAACTGTGCCGGTGAAGTTATTGGAAAGAAGATCTAGTTTTTTTAGATTGGACAGACTTACGAAGTTGACCTTGGTAAGTTCTACGCTAAATTGGTTTGCCTGGAGGTCAATTGTTACAAGATTTGTGCAGTTGCTTAGAGCTGCTGGCAGCTCCCCTGACATGTTGTTGTGTTCCAAATGCAGCTCCTCCAATCTCTTCACATCACCTATAGACTCTGGAATATTGCCGCTGAGCTCATTCCCCCCAAGATCAAGGGTGACCAGATTTGTGAGCTTGCTGATGCCATCAAGAGCTCCTTCTAACCTATTGTTAGGCAATGAGAGGTGCTCTAACGAGATTACCTTAGAAGAGTTCATCTGGAAGTGTACCACTGAGGTTGTTGTAGCCAGCACCAAGCAATTTCAGCGCTGAGCAATTACTGAGCCCTGGAGGGATGTTTCCACTGAGTTGGTTGAAACTGAGCTCAAGCACGGCAAAAGATGGGGCGCTAAAACATGGTGTAGTTGGTATCTGACCAGTAAACCTGTTGCTGCTGGCATTAAGAACGACCAGGCTCTTCATCGCCTCCCATGTTGTGGATGGAAAACTGCCTGTAAACAAGTTGCTTGAGATGTTGAGTACCTGCAGAGGCCGCACAGGGGTTGAAGATGGCAGCTCACCCAGGCCTCCTGTCAGGCGGTTGAAGCTGACATCAAGAACAAGGATGCTGCTGGATGATATTAACTCCAGTGGCAAGCCACCGGACAGCGAGTTCCGGGACAGGTTGAGGCGCAAAAGCCCGGTGAGGTTGCCAAGGAACGGCGAGATGGGCCCCTCGAGGCCTCGAGAAGCCAGTGAAACATCAGTAACCTTCCTATCTTGGTTGCAGGTGATCCCTTCCCATGTGCAGCAGTCAGTGTCGTGCCGCCATGACGCCGTGAGGCCGCCGTTCCACGATAGCACGGTGAGGAGCTGGAGAAGGGAGCTCTTCTCCTGCTCGATGCAAGAGCTGGTGGGAGAGACCAAATAGAGCAGCAGCACCAGAGCCAAGCTAAATGGAGGCATGCTAAAATTCTTGGTGTGCTTGTTGTATGAAATGTAGTGGCTGCACGGTATTGTGGTGAAACTGGCAATGGCCTAATGAAGAAAGAGCGTGCAAACGGAACTGTGTTACAAATTATTCTGTTTGTGACGTACAGAAGCATGACAGCAGACTTTGAAGATTGCAACTGCACTCGTACTCCACTTTAGGATTTTGTGAGAGCTCCGGAGCTACTCAAGTTCTTATTGCTTTGTACAAAAAGTCCACCTCACAGAGTCACAGTTTCCCACTTGGAAGGAGACGATCGTCAGTTGACGGGCATGTGTCTGTGAGCGCTTACGTAGAAGCTCATCTCTGATTCTCTTCTTTTGAGTTATAATTATTTGACATCAACCAAAATCTCACTAAGACGACCAAATGGGTGAAGGTGGACTTTAGAAGGAGAAAGAAGGCCTCGAGGAGGGAGAAGAACCCTTTGGACATGGAATGAGAGTGGCTGGAGGCGATTTCAGAGTCAAATAAAGGTAAAGTCAAAATAATTTGCTCCAGCTTATTCTCTCAACTTCAATAGAATGCTGCTGGATTCTCGTGAGGCCGCCATCCCGAGAGAGCCCGGCGAGGAGCTAGAGAAGGGAGATCTTCTCCAGCTCGGTGCAGGAGCTGGTCGCAGAGACCAAAGAGAGCAGCAGCACCAGAGCCAAGCTAAATGAATCCATGTGTTAAAATTCTTAGTGTACTTTGTTGTGTGAAAAATAGTGGATGCACGGTGTCGTGGTGAAACTAGCAACGGTCTAGTGAAGAAAGAGCGTGCGAACGGAACTGTCCATTCTGAATATTTTTGTTTGACAGTTTCCTGAAACTGTACATTCCGAAAGCATACTAAACTGCCATTTCCTAAACAAAAAAAAAGAGCTGTCCATTCGGATTCTGTCAGTTTTGTTATATATTTTCTGTTTGAAATTTTCGGTGATGTCATTATGACGCGGCCTATTTTTTTTTCTTCTGAGCTGCTAATAATATGCAGTGTTAAGTCGAGTGTCGAGTACCGGTGTCTCACTGGTAGTCGAGTGGCTAATAATATTTTGTGTCAAGTAGAGTGTCATTGTATTTCAATGGAGTGCATATATGTCATGGATCATTGTACAGGTGACTAATAACATTTCCTATTAAATCAAGCGTCGATGCTATTAAGGTTTGCTGCTACTCAGATGCAATCTTCTCTTACAAATTACTCTGATCATTATGACGTACAAAAACATGACAACAGACTTTGAAGATTACGACTGCACGTGTACCACTTTACGACTTTGTGGAGGTCTCGAATTCTTACTGCTTTGTACAAAAAGTCCACCTCAAATTCTTAGTATTGCTTTGTGCAAAAAGTCCACCCAAGAGAGTCATTGTTCCCCACTTGGAAGGAGATGATCGTCAGCTGAGGGGCATGTCGTTTTCTTTGAAGATTGTGATCTCATCAAAAAATTCATTGTAAAAAGACAAAACAGGTGAAGATGAACTTCAGATAGGGAAAGCAGGTCTCGAGTAGAGAGATGAACCCTTTGCACACTGGCTAAAGGCGATTTTAGTATAAAAAAGGTAAAGTAAAAATAATTAGCTTATCCTCTCTACTTCAATTGACCGCTGTTGGATTTAATATATTTAGTATGACTTGGTGATCAGAACACCTATCAGTATAACTTCTAAAAGGTTATTAAAAAGGGGGTATTTTAATGGGCATGTGTTCTTTTTCTAGGTAGTAGTTGGACTGGGCTTAGTTGAGGTAGCTCATTTGAGAGTGTCATGCTTTGTCAATATCTATTGCGGGACTTGTCATTTTTTTGTTACTAGAGCTATCAATCTCTCAGTTAAACAACTTGCCGGAAACACAAGACATCAATCTCAATCTCTCAGTTGGTATGAAATTCTAAATTATTTTTGACTTCTACATGCACATATGTGGTCTCTAGGTTAAGATATGTACAGTTGAGTTAGTCTAGGTCAACTCCCAGAAGTTCATACAACAGTGCAACTAGCTTAGGTTAGCGAGAAAAGGTTCATACCAACTTTTCTCTAGCTCAGCTGGGCTAAATACAAGGCAACCAATTTGTATATACACTTAATATTATAGGGGTGTATATCATTGCGTGTAAATGCACACTTGTGTCATATCTTGGAACCAACTTCATTAGTTTAAAAGTAAAATAAAAGAATTTTTATGTGTATACTCAAAACACTAGCACTATTTGCAAAGCTTGTAAGCCTATTTTTATTAGTAGGAAAAAAGCTTGTCAGAAACCGATCATTTTCTTAAAAATTGAAATTGATCATTTGTGGACGACCAAAAGGGACATATACAATAAGTTTGGCTAAGATAAGTTGCCATGCAAATGTTGTTAGTCACACTCCTACAATATCATATTGTATGCTGGCTGGCAATCCCCCCGAGGATATTGTTATGCTGGCTTGGCAATACTCCACTAGTGCAGAACCGGGCAATAGCACCGGTTCGTAAGGCCCTTTAGTACCGGTTTGGTAACCGGCGCTAAAATGTAGGCACTAAAGCCCCCCCCTCCCCCCCGCTTTAGTACCGGTTCAGTATGAACCGGTGCTAAAGGGCAACCACGTGGCACGAGCCAGCTTCGGGGGCAGGGAGACCTTTAGTACCGGTTGGTGTCACCAACCGGTATTAAAAGGTTGGGGGGGGGGTTTGGGTTTATGATTTCTTTTTCATTTAATTTTGTGTTTTCCATTTAATTATTTTTCGTTTGCTGGTATTTTACGATACTACATATTGTACACGTTATGCATATATATAAATAGAATTTCTAGTAGAACCGATCATAATATATATATATATATATATCATCGAATGTCTCACAACCACCATTAATTAATTCACACATAGGCGCCTTCGGAGCCAGTGGCATTAGCCTAGCTAATTGGTGCCTTCGGAGCACGATAACAATTGGAAGTGGTTCATGGGGGCGGTAGCGAGTAATAGTATTCTCCTTTGGGATCTATGACCTGGTCGAGCAAAAATCCCGATATTTCCTCTTGAATTGCTTCTATGCGGTCCTGTGCTAGGAGCTTGTCCCGCACCTCTTTGAACTGTTAAGAAGGAGATCAATATACATGTGTATTAGTTGTGTGACTAGATATCGATAATGGTGTAAAAATTGTGAATAGTGTTCTGACAATCGATATCGTACTCACTCATGTCTTTGAGATTTGCTCCTTTCGGACGCCATCATGCGAATGTTCTCGCAAACGTAGTATGCACATAGATCATTCCCGGCGCCTGCTTCAGGGCCTTTACGAGAATGAAATTTGATCAGATAATAGTTAATCAAGCATGACAATTAAAGAGATGGCAGCTAGCTAGTACTACTTAATTACTTACCTTGGGTCGATACCATTTCAGATTTTGTTTCCATGGGCCTGGAGTGGCCCTGATGAACTTTGCCCAAGCCCTGCCCGCCGACAAAGAAAATGAATAAATGGGTTATTAAATAGTTATTATCAGGAAATGACGAACTAATTAAATAGGCCGAGATATAGTTAATAATGATTGAAATTACCTGTTGACTATCCCCTTCACGATGGCGTAGTCACTTGCTTTCTTAAGTAGTGAGTTTAGTACTTCAACTGTTCCTTTATCAATTTTAATGATTAACAAGATCCAGTGAAATCTGCATGCACACACGTTTGCATGTCTTAATTAAGCGGGCATATGTAAGCAAAAACATGTAGTTATAGCTAGTAGGGAAAAACAGAATTTGTAGTACAAGACAGTGTGACTCATTGGAAGTTGTAAGGAAGTAGTATATTTTCATTGTATTTGAGTTCCTTGAAGAACTATAGCATGCTTTCCTCTACACTTTTTTCGTGATATGGATCTATTTTCCATGTGTATTCATTAATGGTATTTGGGTCAACGAACCCAATGCCATAGCGTCCACATTTTTTCATTTCATAAATCTTCATCCTCCATAATATCACAGAAAAGAATATAGTGAGGATAATTACAGGTAATGATTGATCAAAATGATCACTACAGCTAGCTCGAGACTTAAATTACAGAAAGAAATCACTTATAGACAATAGCAACTGGCGATAGATTTGTCGAGTGCGTCTTTATTGTATAGCTGAAATAGTTCTGAATACTCAACGGTCACAGCTTTCTCATGGTAGTAATGCTCCTTGTTGACATTCACCATGAGGGACTCTCGATTGAAAATCTTGGTAATGTCCATGTACCATTGATGCAATTCATACATTCTCGTTGGGAGTTTATTGACCTCCTCTGGCTCGACCAAAGGTTGGCCCCGAGCATATTTCCATTTTATTTCCTCCTCTCTAGTCGGAGACATGGGCTCGATATCGAGGAGTTGTCCAACAGTGATCCCGATCGATTCAGCCTGCGTAATATGCTCCTCGGTTATTACCACATCGCCCACCCCGGGAACGTTAATGGTTTGCCCACAATAATATTGGGCGCGCCTACTCTCATGTGTTGTTGGCACAACAAGCGGGGGAATTGATTGCGCCGCCTGTTCTCCCAGCTGGGGAACGGTTTTACCGCTCCTTTTGTCAGCTGATTTGCTCGAGCTCGAGCTCGCCTCTTTCTGTAGACGTGCTCGATTTAACTTCTTGATGTGGCGCTCATAGTCTGTGTCAATAGGCTTGGGAGCTGGTGCTCTAGCCATACGAATGAAGTGGTCAATCTTTTCCACAGGCACTTTCTCCCTTGGCGGCGGTGGTGGTTCCGGTGCAAAATGGGCTTCCACCTCGGCCTTCGATATGGCTACGTTTTCCTCCTCGGACTTGTCGTAAGGCCTCTGCGGAAGAGGCGCGAGGCTTGGACCATATTGAAATCGTCCGTCTGTACCTCCAGTACTACCTCGACTTGTACCGCTACGCACCATAGCTGAGGCGGCTCTCTTTCGTAATTGCTGAGCCGACGAAGACGGCTGACGTGGCTGAGTTGGAGGAGGAGGAGTGGCCTGAAGTTGTGCCGGACTTGGAGGAGGAGTGGCCTGAAGCTGTGCCGGACTTGGAGGAGGAGTGGCCTGAAGTTGTGCCGGACTTGGAGGAGTGGCCTGACGCTTTGCCGGACTTGGAGGAGGAGGAGTGGCCTGAAGCTGTGCCGGACTTGGAGGAGGAGTGGCCTAACGCGTTGGTGGACTTGGAGGAGCGGGAGTCTGCTGACTCGGTGGCGGACTGCGACGAGGAGTCGGATGACGTGGTGTCGGTGGCCTTCGAAAGATGATGCAATCCTTTCTTCATAGGATGATACGATGGTTGGCCTCTCCTAATATGTGCTCATCGTCACCTCCAGGAATGTCAAGCTCTAGCCCCGAATATTGGTCCACCACCTCATCAACCAAGACACGAGCATAGCCCGCTGGAATCGGGTTGCAATGGAAGGTTGCCTCAGGGGGATTTGTAAAAGTAAGGGCGTCCGCCATCTTCATGGATATGTTCTTCATTTTGACCCATTTGCACCGAAACAAAGGGACCTTCAAACCACGTCGATAGTCAAGTTCCCATATGTCCTGTATATAACTATAATATGTTTCCTTTCCCGTCTTGGTTTCTGCATCAAAGCGGACACCACTGTTTTGGTTGGTGCTCTTCTTATCTTGGACGATCGTGTAAAATGTATTACCATTTATCTCGTACCCTTTGAAAGTCATTATATTTGAAGATGGTAACTAGGACAACAAGTACAGGTCATCTTCAATAGAGGTGTCATGCATGGTACGTGTCTGCAACCAGCTGGCGAAACTCCTGGTTTGTTCACGTGTAATCCAGTCATCAGACCGCTCCGGGTGTTTGGAGCGTAGCAAATTCTTGTGTTTATCCATATACGGAGCCACCAAAGTGGAATTCTGTAGAACTGTGTAGTGTGCTTCAGTGAGAGAATGTCCGTCCATACATATTATTTGTTCCCCTCCTAGCGTGCCTTTTCCATCCAGTCTGCCCTTATGCCGCGATTCAGGAACACCAATCGGCTTAAGGTCAGAAATAAAGTGTCAGGACCCCGACTCGATGTCACATCGATCTAGCCGGTAACACCTCATATCACTTTGCGGCCTCACGCACGGTATCTTCACGGGTGTCGCCTTACCTTTGCCCGGGACCGTTTGCGCCTTTTGGCTCACGTATATGATAGTGTCGCTAGCATCCATATGATAAAGAGCCCGGGCTGACATGACTAGTCGTAAACCCAAAGTGGCACAGACTTACAGGGACAGGCATTCATGACCCAGCTTCGAACGTGTCGGTCATCAGCAAGTGGGTCCGGGCTGTAGCACTGGGCTAGCAGGACTCCGGTAAACCGGGCTGTAGCGGGCTAACAGGACTCCGGTACTCAAAGCGTGACATTTCCCCGAAGGGACAGACACAGGAACGAAGAAGGACACATGCCGGCCAGCCTAAGTGTTCCAGAGCAGTAGCAAGCTACCATGGCTCAGCGGTAACACTAGGAGACATTTCCCGGTAAGAGAGGCTGCTAAAGATAAACAACTAGATAGTCAGATCCCACACATACCAAGCATTTCAGTCATACACACAATATGCTCGATATGTGCAAATACAACGAAGCATCACAACATGACTCTATGACACAAGTACTTTATTTAAGGCTCAGAGAGCCATACATGACATACACAAAGGTACGGGTCTCACGACCCAACATACAAGTCATACAGTCATACAAACCAGCAGCGGAAGTAACTTGTCTGAGTACAAACAACTAGTAAAACAAAAGAGGCTTGGGAAGCCTAGCTATACTACAAGGTCCTTCACAAGCTCAGGGTCACCACCTGGGTCTTTCAGCCTACTCGTTGATGTCAACGTCTACATAGAACCCATCAGAAGGGGTTGCAGCGTCTTCTATAAAAATGTAAATTATAGCAACATGAGTACAAAGGTACTCAGCAAGACTTACATCAGATCCTACATACATGCTTAGTATCAAGAAGGGTTGGTGGAGTTATTGCAGCAAGCCAGCTTTGACTCTTGGCTAGACTATCCTACGATACTCCAACTTGAAGTGGTTTTGTGCACACGAGTCCACTACTCACCACTTCAATACACTACCGAGGATCCACCTCCGTCTTCCTACGGAAGAGCCATCCTCGGCACTCACACTTATCTTGAGGCTTTTAGCAGTTTCCGTTTACTTGTCTATGAACTGTATAGGCAACCAAGTAGTCCTTTACCGCGGACGCGGCTATTCGAATAGATCATGTTAACCCTGCAGGGGTGTACTTCTTCATACACGCTCTCACCACTTACCGTCGTTTACACGACATGTACTCGGCAACCTTCAAGCGGAAGCCCAACGTGGGTGTCGGCCACGACCTACCTAATCACCTAAGCCTCCAGTCCAGGTTTATCGCCTATCCAGGTTCCATCCGCAGGGAGTCCGGCCGAGGTTTCCCATACGGCCCCGAACGATGTGAACAGGGTTCCCGAGATACCTAACGGGTATTCGGTACACCGTGCCACGTACCTACCGCATCACAGCCCACCCCTACGGTCAGCGCTGTCCACGGCCTCCAGTAGGCTACAAACACTAGAAACTACTTGCAACTCCTGGACGGAGAACTAGGGTGAATAAGAAGTCGAGAGGGTCCATTGGTTTCGGGCCCAATGCATGGTAGTAGCTGATTCTTAAATCACACATACAGATCTCAGTGCTTAAGGTCGGCTTCAATGAAACAACCCACCATGTACTCCTACATGGCCTCTCATCGATACCTTTACCAAATCGTGTTCACCACACCACTCTCATTACCGACATAAACATTTCACTCTAGCCCATCACCCAGATGAACCAGACCTGACGCGACTCTAAGCATAGCAGGCATAGCAAGGTAGGACAACACATACATATGGCTCAATCAACTCCTACACATGCTAGTGGGTTTCATCTAGTTACTGTGGCAATGACAGGTCATGCAGAGGAAATGGGTTCAACTACCGTAGCACACAGCAGTTTGAAACGCGTTGTCTTAATGCAGTAAAAGAGAGCAGGAGCGAGAACATGGGATTGTATCGATATGATCAAATGGTTGGTTGCTTGCCTGATGGTTCGATGCACTGATACGGTTCTTCGTTAGGGTAATCACGGTACTCCTCGGAGGCAGAACCTGTCGCAAGGACACCGATACACAACCATCACCAAACAATGTGCAACAATATGATGCATGCATGAAACATGGCAATATGAGTGTGTTGGGCTAATGCAACTAAAACCAGAAGGGTTTGAACAAATTTGAATCAAAGATTCAAATTTCAAACTCAAACATGGCCTTTTAAAGTGCTTTTCCTTGTTCTGTTTAAAACATCAATTTAACTTGTTTGATCATGCATGAAAATAGTACAGATGGATAGATTGGATTTTTCTGATCATTTTTCATATATAATTTGTCCAATTTGGAGTTACAGAATAAAAGTTATGAATTTTTGAAGTTTAAATTATATTCTGGAATTTCCTGATTTAAATTAAATCCAGAAAATCAATTACTGCGTCAGCCTGACGTCAGTGTGACGTTAGCAGGTCAACGGAACTGGTCCAGGTCAAACCTGACAGTGGGTCCCGCATGTCAGGGTGATTATTTTAATTAAAATTTAATTAAAACTAATCCTGTTTAATTAACAGGGCTGGGCCCCACCTGTCATTGACTCAGGGGAGTCAACCAGGGCCCACCCGTGGTCAAACCCGGGTCGGCTGCACCGGCGTTTAGCCGCCGGCGAGCCCGACGCGGCGGCGGGAGTGGTTTTGGCTATTCCGGCCACCAAATGGGCCGCGGAGATCACCGGAGTGGAGCTGAGGACAAACCGCAGCTCTTGGCGGAGTCCGTTGGGGTCGGGGTGGCCGGAGTTGGCGCCGGCGACGACCTTGGCGGCCACCGGGGTTCGGCCGAAGACGAACTTGACGCTAGAGGGTTCGGTGAGGCTCGTGGAGTAGCTAGCTAGGTGCTGCGGGACTTGGTGAGTAAGATGGACACCATCTTGTGGCTGGAGGATGACCGGGAGCACGTCGGCGACGAGCTCCACGGCGGTGGGTGCGGTTGAGCTCCGGGAGGTTGCTACACGGCTCGGGAGCAAGAACGGAAGGGAGGGGAAGATGGCTAAGCTCACAGTGAGTGCGACGGAGTCCTTGGTGCGGCCGGAGATGGACCGGAGCGACGACGGCGTTGAAGGGGATCTCCGGCGACGGTGAGCTCGGGCGAGGTCGGTGCGGTGGTCTCGGGCGTTGCGAGCGCTCGGGGCTCGGCTGCTCGATGAAGTGGACAGCGGCGGAGCTCCTGGACACGGTGAGACGGCGTGGGGTGGTCGGAGGGCGTGGCTACGGCGAGGGGGTGGCGGCGATGGCGTCGGCCATGGCTGGGGCGTGCGAGGGGGAGGAGCTGGAGAGGAGAGGGGGTGTCTGGGGGGTTCGGGGGAGAGAGGGAGGCCGATCCACGACGTCACCTGGCGAGGGGAGCGGCGAGGCGGCGAGCAGGTGCGTGGCGCACGCCGCGGTCGCCGTCGGGCACCTGCCTGCCTGCCTGGCCGGCAAGCAGCTCGCTGGAGCGGTGCTGGGCTGGGCCGGCAGGTGGGCCGGGGCGGCGCCAGGTAAGCTTTCCCCCTTTTTTTCTGTTTCTGTTTTTATTTAATATATCTGCAACTTTGTTGAATTTAATAAAATACCTAGGCAACTTCAAAAATCACCAAATCACTCCTGGTCCATAGTTGGATTATTTCCAACATGAAACATTTTAGTTTGGAGGTATTTGAGCATTTAAATATTTTATATAATTTTAAATGCCCAAATTCAAATATTTATGAATTAATTCAAAAACCCTAAGATGGCCTAGGAAAATGTGCACCACTTTTGGCAGAGGTTCTGAACCAAGACAAAATGATGGGCATTTTAGAAGGGCATTTCAGGTTCATTGAAAATTATTTTAGTAAACCCTAGTTGGTTTCAGCGGGGACTGGGGGTTCTGTCATCCCCATTTCAAGTTTTTGATGAAAGAGTAAACATGATGCAACACTCTAATGCATGACTAGCTAGGGTGTGACAACTCACCCCCACTCAAAAGAATCTCGTCCCGAGATTTGGGTTCCTCCGGGAAGAAGGCGGGGTACTCGAGTCGAAGACGATCCTCCCTTTCCCAAGTTGCTTCATCCTCAGAATGGTGCGACCATTTAACCTTGAGAAACTTGATATTATGACGTCGAGTGGTACGCTCGGCCTGATCGAGGATACGAATGGGGTACTCTCGATATGTAAGATTATCTTGGAGATCAAGCGTTTCGTGGTCCACTTCACGGATAGGATCCGAGAAGCATCGCCTGAGTTGGGAAACGTGGAAGACATCATGGACTCTGGAGAGATGCGGAGGTAGTTCCAACTGGTAGGCAACTTCTCCTCGTTTGGCGAGAATGCGAAAAGGTCCAATGTAACGAGGAGCCAATTTGCCTTTGATACCGAAACGATGGGTTCCCTTCAGAGGGGTGACCCGAAGATAAGCCTTCTCGTCAACCTCGAAAGTCATAGCCTTATGCTTTCGGTCATATTGACTCTTTTGACGGGATTGGGCTGTTTTCAACTTTTCACGAACGATGCGAACTTGTTCTTCTGCTTCCTGAATCATATCCGGGCCAAAGAATTGTCTTTCCCCGGTCTCTGACCAGTTAAGGGGTGTTCGACACCGTCGTCCATAGAGAACTTCAAAAGGGGCTTTACCCAAGCTAGATTGATAGCTGTTGTTATAAGCGAATTCGGCAAATGGAAGGCACTTCTCCCAATCCATTCCGAATGAGATAACAGAGGCTCGAAGCATGTCTTCTAGAGTCTGGTTGACGCGTTCCACTTGACCGCTCGACTGAGGGTGGAAGGCGGTGCTAAAGGAGAGACGGGTGCCCATAGCATTTTGGAAACTTTCCCAAAATCGAGAGGTGAAAAGACTTCCTCGATCCGAGTTAATTTCCAAAGGAACACCATGGAGGGACACTATTCGGGAGATGTATAAGTCTGCCAGCTGACTAGCGGTTATACTCTCACGAACAGGTAGGAAATGGGCTACTTTGGAAAGACGATCGACCACGACGAAAATAGCATTATTCCCTCTCTTGGTCCTGGGAAAACCGGTAATGAAATCCATGCCAATTTTATCCCATTTCCATTCAGGAATAGCTAGGGGTTGAAGAGTGCCAGCAGGCCATTGATGCTCTGCTTTTACACGGCGACAGACGTCGCAATTAGCAATATACTGAGCAATTTCTCTTTTCATCCTAGTCCACCAGAACCTCTGGCGTAGGTCCTGATACATCTTAGTGCTACCGGGATGAATGGTGAGAGGAGATTCATGAGCTTCCTTAAGGATCAATCGCCTCAGGTTTCGCACTTTGGGAACCACTAGTCGATTTCCGAAGTATACGACCCCTTGATCGTTAATGGAGAAGCAATTCGCAATTCCTTTCTGAATGTTTCTCTTGATGCGGGAGATTCCCAGATCTACCTTCTGTGCCTTGATAATCTGATCCGTAAGGGTAGGTTTTGCCACCAAGGTGGAAAGAAAACCTTGAGATACAATGTGAAGGTTAAGCTTCCGAAATTCCTCATGGAGAAGCGGTTGACTTTGTTGTAGCATCAGATTGTTACAATAAGATTTACGACTTAGCGCATCAGCCATGACGTTGGCTTTCCCTGGGGTGTAGGTTATTCCTAAGTCGAAGTCTGTGATCAATTCAACCCAACGTCTTTGCCTGAGGTTCAGATCCGGTTGGGTGAAGATGTACTTCAGACTTTGGTGATCAGTGAATATTTCGCAACGATTACCGAGGAGGTAATGTCGCCAGGTCTTAAGTGCATAGACTACAGCTGCAAGCTCTAGATCATGAGTAGGATAATTCTCCTCATGTGGGTGCAATTGCCGTGAAGCGTAGGCAATTACGTGTCGATCTTGCATGAGAATGCAACCTAGTCCTTGTCGCGAGGCGTCGCAGTAGATAACAAAGTCCTTGGAGAAGTCTGGCGGTACCAGTACGGGAGCAGAAGTCAGGCGTCTTTTCAGTTCCTGAAAGCTGTGCTCACATTGTGGAGTCCACTCGAACTTCTTATCTTTCTTGAGGAGTTCGGTTAGAGGTTTGGCAACTTTGGAGAAGTTCTCGACAAAGCGACGACAATAGCTCGCTAAGCCCAGAAAACTCCGAACTTGCTTGACCGATTCAGGTGGAGTCCAATTAAGGACGGCTTGAACTCGCTCAGGGTTAACAGCAATACCTTTACCAGATATTACATGACCCAAATAGGTCACTTCTGACAACCAGAATTCACATTTAGAAAATTTGGCATAAAGGCGATGCTCTCGAAGTTTCTGCAACACTAGCCTTAGATGTTCGGCATGTTCTTCCTCGTTCTTGGAGTAGATGAGTATATCATCGAGGTAAACCACGACGAATTTATCCAAATACTCCATGAAGATTGAGTTCATTAACCGAGAAAAGGTGGCTGGAGCGTTGGTTAATCTGAAGGACATGACGGTGTACTCGTATTGGCCATAACGAGTAACAAAGGCCGTTTTAGGAATGTCCCCGTTTCTGATTTTGATTTGATGGTAGCCCAACCTCAAATCCATCTTGGAGAAGACTGAGGATCCAGCGAGCTGATCATACAGGTCGTTGATCCTGGGAAGCGGATATTTGTTCTTGATTGTGACCAAATTGACAGGTCGGTAATCTACAACCATCCGGTCCGTACCATCCTTCTTCTTGACGAATAGGACGGGGCAAGCCCACGGAGAAGAGCTAGGTCGGATGAAACCCTTTTTCAAGGACTCATCGAGTTGTTTCTTAAGCTCGGCTAGTTCTAGGGGTGCCATCTTATAAGGTCTTCTAGCAATCGGAACGGTTCCTGGAATGAGGTCTATTACGAACTCAACATCCCTGTCAGGTGGAACACCTGGCAATTCTTCTGGGAAGACATCCGGGAAGTCACGGACTACCGGAACGTCCTCAAGGTCTGGCAAAGGGCTGGCGTTAAGAGAATATAATTGTCGCTTGGCTATTCGGGTCAAGACATTGACTATCTTCCCCGAAGGATGGGTGAGTTGAACAGTCCTAGAGAAGCAATCAATTTGGGCATGATGAGCCGACATCCAGTCCATACCCAAAATGATATTAATATCTGAAGATTTAAGGGCTATCAAAGACGCGAGGAAAACAAGTCTGTCGACTTGGATTTCATTTCCATGGCTTACTCGAGAAGTTTGCCATTTGGATCCCGGAGTTTGAATTACCATAGAGGTTGGCATATCACCGAATGCGACGTTATGCAAACGAGCATAATTTTCAGATATAAAAGAATGAGAGGCTCCTGTATCGAAAAGAACAGATGCCGGGTGGCAATTAACAAGAAGCGTACCGAGAACGACGTTGGGATCCTCTTGAGCTTCTTCGGCAGAAATACAATTGACATGGCCACGTGAAGCGGTGACCGGCTTGGCGTGGAATATTTTTCCTGTCGGCTTGCCACGGCCAACAGCTTTAGCAGATTGATTGGGGTTGGTCTGGGGACACTCACGCATATAGTGGCCAGATTCCCCACACTTGAAACAAGTCACGGAACTGGTACGTGGAGGAGCATTGTTAGTTGGACCCCCATAGGGCTTGGCTGGAGCAGACTGTTGAACGGGGCGAGGCGCCTGGAAGGATGGCCTCGGTGTAAACCTGGGTGGCAGGGCGGTGTTGGGTACCCACACGCGGCACTTCTGAGGACCAGCACCGGATGAGGAACCCATATCACGGCCATGCTTGCGTGTTGCGTCATAGTCAGTCTGACCAGTTTCAGCACTGATGGCTTTGTTGACAAGTTTCTGAAAAGATGTGCACTCATGCAGACGGAGGTCGCGGCGAAGCTCAGGACTAAGGCCCTTACGGAACCTTGCTTGCTTCTTGGCGTCAGTAGAAACTTCCTCGGTTGCATATCGTGCGAGGTTACCAAACTCCCTGCTGTAAGCATCCACAGACAGTCGGCCTTGGGTGAAACTGCAAAATTCTTCACGTTTACGGTCCATGAGACCCTCCGGAATGTGATGTTCACGGAAAGCCTCGCTGAATTCAGCCCAAGTAGTGACATGGCCCGCTGGGCGCATAGCTCCATAATTCTCCCACCATAGACTGGCGGGGCCTTCAAGATGATATGCAGCAAAGGTGACCTTGTCAGCCTCCGCCACTAGCGCGGAACGCAGTTTATGAGAGATACTGCGAAGCCCGTCATCAGCGTCGAGAGGCTCGACGGAGTGGTGGAACGTGGGTGGATGTAATTTGATAAAATCACTGAGTGACACCACGTTAGTCCTCTGATGGTGTGCCGTGTTCTGTTCAATACGCTCTAACAAACGGTTGGTCTCCCGCTTGTTTCTCTCAGCTTCCATCATAACCTCGGCTAGTGAAGGGGGATGAGGCAGATTTACATCCCTGGCTTCACTGCCTTCGGCCTGCTCTTGAGAAGCAGGGTTAGCGCGCGTGTTGACCATCCTAGGGAAACAAGACAATGATTTAGTCAGGATGATAAAATTCCGGCTGTCAGGACCCCGACTCGATGCCACATCGATCTAGCATGTAACACCTCATATCACTTTGCGGCCTCACGCACGGTATTCCCACGGGTGTCGCCTTACCTTTGCCCGGGACCGTTTGCGCCTTTTGGCACACGTATATGACAGTGTCGCTAGCATCCATATGATAAGGAGCCCGGGCTGACATGGCTAGTCGTAAACCCAAAGCGGCACAGACTTACAGGGACAGGCATCCATGACCCAGCATCGAACGTGTCGGTCATCAGCGAGTGAATCCAGGCTGTAGCACTGGGCTAGCAGGACTCCGGTGAACCGGGCTGTAGCGGGCTAACAGGACTCCGGTATTCATCGCGTGACATTTCCCCGAAGGGACAGACACAGGAACGAAGAAGGACACATGCCGGCCAGCCTAAGTGTTCCGGAGCAGTAGCGAGCTACCATGGCTCGGTGGAAACACTAGGAGACATTTCCCGGTAAGAGAGGCTACTAAAGATAAACAACTAGATGGTCAGATCCCACACATACCAAGCATTTCAATAGCATACACACAATATGCTCGATATGTGCAAATACAACATGGCATCACAACATGACTCTACGACTCAAGTAATTATTCATTAGGCTCCGAGGAGCGAGATATTACAAACAGGGGTCTCATGACCCAACATTCAGAGCATACATATCAAAGCACAAGCGGAAGCTATCATGTCTGAGTACAGACATCTATAAATGAAAAAGGCTGAGAAGCCTGACTATCTACCAAATCCTGCTGAGGCACAAGATCGTAGCTGAGGTAACAAGCTAAACGTCGAAGTCCACGTGGAACTACTAGTGAGACTGAAGTCTCTCTGCAAAAACATAAAATAGGCAAACGTGAGTACAAATGTACCCAGCAAGACTTACATCAGAACTAACTACATATGCATCATTTTCAACAAGGGGATGGTGGGGTTTAACTGCAGCAAGCCAGCTTTGACTCGGTGGCTATCCTAAACTACGACTGCAAGCGACTCTTTTGAGGTGGCGCACACGAGTCCACATATTCACCATATCAATACACCACTATGGATCCGCTCCCGTCTCCCTACGAGAACGCCATCCATAGCACTCACGCTTATCTTGCGCATTTTAAAGTATCCACTTTCACTTGTCTATGAACTGATATAAGCAACCCAGAAGTCCTTTTCCGCGGACACGGCTATTCCAATAGATGATGTTAACCCTGCAGGGGTGTACTTCTTCATACATGTTTCCACCACTTAGCGTCTGCACACGACATGTGCTCGGCAGACTTCAAGCGAAAGCCGACGTGGGTGTAGACCACGACCTACCTAAACACTCAAGTCTCTAGTCCAGGTTTATCGCCTATTCGGGTTCCATCCATGAGGAGATCCGGCCGGAGTTTCGCTCACAGCCCCAAACGATGTGAACAGGGTTCCCGAGATACCTAACGGGCATCCGGTACACCGTGCCACGTACCTACCGCATCACAGCCCACCCCTACGGTCAGCGCTGTCCACGGCCTCCAGTAAGCTACAAACACCAGAAACTACTTGCAACTCCTGGACAGAGGACAAGGGTGAATAAGAAGTCGAGCGGGGTCATATTTCAGGGCCCAATGTATGGTAGTAACTGAATCATGGATCACAAACACAGAACTCAGTTCCTGAGGACGGCTACAATGAGACAACCCACCATGTACTCCTACATGGCCTCTCATCGCTACCTTTACCAAATCGTGTTCACACACTTAGCTCACACACAGTAGGACATGTTCACACGCCTCTGATTCATCCCCGATGAATCAGACCTGACTCAACTCTAAGCAGTAGCAGGCATGACAAACAAGCATGAATGAGTAGGCACAACAGGGCTCAAACAACTCCTACTCATGCTAGTGGGTTTCATCTATTTACTGTGGCAATGACAGGTCATGCAAAGGACAAAGGGGTTCAGCTACCGCAGCAAGTAACAGATGAATCGGTGTTGTCCTAATGCAGTAAAAGAGAGCAGGAGCGAGAGAGTAGGATTGTATCGGAATGAACAAGGGGGTTTTGCTTGCCTGGCACTTCTGAAGATAACATTGAGTCTTCATCAGTGTCAACGATCACATCATCGGTATCACGTCTATCGAGAGGGGACAAATACCGGCAACACAGAAAGGAACACAATCAATGCAATGCACAATATGATGCATGATCATGACATGGCAAAATGAATGTGTTTTGAGCCAATGCAACTAGCAACAGATTAAATGAAGTTGGTTTGAATACAAGATTCAAATTCAAACTCCATATGTGATTATTTAAGTGCCCTTTATTTGATTTGTGCTAAACAGCTGCTATAAGTTGTTCTAACATGCATGAAAATGGTACAGATGGATTCCTTGAATTTTTCTGATAATTTTTCATATATAAATTATTTAATTTGGAGTTACGGTTAATTTTCTATGAATTTTAGAAGTTTTAGGCATTTTCTGGAATTTCCTGAATATTTAGAATTAGAATAATTCCAGAAAATGAATTATGGCGTCAGCAGGTCAACGTGGCTGGTCCAGGTCAAACCTGGCCAGTGGGTCCCATCCGTCAGTGACTAACCTAACTAATCTAATTCAGTTAGCGGCCTGGGGCCCATTGTCAGTGTCTATTAAACTAACTAATATTTAGTTAACACTAATCCTAGCCTAATTAACAGGCCGGCCCCACATGTCATGGACACAGGGGGGGTCAAAGGGTCAAACCCCCTGGTCGGCGGGGTCAACTCGCCGGCGTTTAGCCGCCGGCGAGGCTAAACGCGGCGGTGCAGGTGCGGGTTTCACGTACAGGGCACCGTTCGGGGCGCCGTTGGGCGCTATGGATAGCTGGGAGTGGCCCGCGGCGAGTGGTGCAGGTAGTTGGGTTCGGGGTCGCCGGAAAAGGCGCCGGCGACGAGCTTTGGCGGTGGTGGTGGTCGGTGATGCACGGGCGCGTCGCTACGATGCGTCGGTGAGCAAAAGGAGAGGCTGGGCAGCACCTGCTAGGCACGGGGAGCACCACGAGCAGCATGGTGAGGCCAGAGGGGCATGGAGGCTATGCGTGCAGCAGCAATGGCGGACGGTGGCTTCAGTGCTCGTGGGGAACGGCGCTACAGCACGGGGGCGAGCACAAGGAGTTAGGGGATAAGGTAAGTGGCTCACGGCGAGTCAGACGGTGCAGACGGCGGGGCCGGGGAGGCTCTGGATGCGGCGAATCAAGCGACGGAGATCGCCGGCACCGAGGTTGAAGAAGACGTCCGGGGCGGCGATGCAGCGCTCCCCTGGTTGCTTGGCTCGGGGTGGACGAGGAGGACGATGATGCGGAGCTCGGGGATACGAAGAGGGAGCGAGGGAGTGGTTGTGGCTGCGGCGGTGACGAACGGCGGCGACGATGGCGTTCGGCCGTTCGCGGGAGAGGGAAACAGAGGAGGGGGAGGAGCACAGGGAGAATGAGAGGGGCCAGGGGGTGCGTGGCGTCTCCGTGGCGCAGGTCAGGACGAGGGAGGGCAAGCAGGAGGTGGCGGGAGGACGTGGCCGCGGTCGCTCGCGTGCGGGCACGCAACTGCTTCGGGGCGAGGGGAGGAAGACGACGGAGGGGCTGCGGTGGTGGGCTGGGCCAGTTGGCCAGGCCGCCTGCTGGGCCGGCCAGGTGGGCTGCCAGGTAGGTCCAGGTGAGTTCTCTCTCTCTCCTCTATTTTCTGTTTTCTATTATTTCTGCAACTGTAGGGCTTTATTAAAAATACTTAGGCATCTTAAAAAAATCCTGGAATAATCAAGGGCTCTATTTAGATTATTTCCAACAGCCCACACTTATTTTCAGAATTATTTGGGCATTTAGAATATTTTATAGCATTTAAATGCCCAAATGCAAATAGAGTATGATTTAATTCAGAGCCCAATATGTCCTGCAAAAATATAAATCATTTTTGGTAGATGCTTTCACCTCTAACCAGAAATGTTGAACATTTTTAGAGGGCATTTTGGGTTTAATGAAAAAGATTTTATTTTGACCCTAGTTGAATTCATTTGGTGCTAGGGTTTAGTCAATCCCCATTTCAGGTTTAAATGAAATTTAAACTGTCAGGACCCCGACTCGATGTCACATCGATCTAGCTGGTAACACCTCATATCACTTTGCGGCCTCACGCACGGTATTCCCACGGGTGTCGTCTTACCTTTTCCCGGGACCGTTTGCGCCTTTTGGCTCACGTATATGATAGTGTCGCTAGCATCCATATGATAAAGAGCCCGGGCTGACATGACTAGTCGTAAACCCAAAGTGGCACAGACTTACAGGGACAGGCATCCATGACCCAGCTTCGAACGTGTCGGTCATCAGCAAGTGGGTCCAGGCTGTAGCACTGGGCTAGCAGGACTCCGGTAAACCGGGCTGTAGCGGGCTAACAGGACTCCGGTACTCAAAGCGTGACATTTCCCCGAAGGGACAGACACAGGAACGAAGAAGGACACATGCCGGCCAGCCTAAGTGTTCCGGAGCAGTAGCAAGCTACCATGGCTCGGTGGAAACACTAGGAGACATTTCCCCGTAAGAGAGGCTACTAAAGATAAACAACTAGATGGTCAGATCCCACACATACCAAGCATTTCAATAACATACACACAATATGCTCGATATGTGCAAATACAACATGGCATCACAACATGACTCTACGACTCAAGTAATCTATTCAATAGGCTCCGAGGAGCGAGATATTACAAACATGGGTCTCATGACCCAACATTCAGAGCATACAATTCAAGCACAAGCGGAAGCTATCATGTCTGAGTACAGACATCTATAAATGAAAAAGGCTGAGAAGCCTGACTATCTACCAAATCCTGCCGAGGCACAAGATCGTAGCTGAGGTAACAAGCTAAACGTCGAAGTCCACGCGGAACTACTAGCGAGACCGAAGTCTCTCTGCAAAAACATAAATAGGCAAACGTGAGTACAAATGTACCCAGCAAGACTTACATCAGATCTATCTACATATGCATCATTATCAACAAGGGGGTGGAGGGGTTTGACTGCAGCAAGCCAGCTTTGACTCGGTGGCTATCCTAAACTACGACTGCAAGCGACTCTTTTGAGGTGGCGCACACGAGTCCACATATTCACCATATCAATACACCACTATGGATCCGCTCCCGTCTCCCTACGAGAACGCCATCCATAGCACTCACGCTTATCTTGCGCATTTTAAAGTATCCACTTTCACTTGTCTATGAACTGATATAAGCAACCCAGAAGTCCTTTTCCGCGGACACGGCTATTCGAATAGATGATGTTAACCCTGCAGGGGTGTACTTCTTCATACATGTTTCCACCACTTAGCGTCTGCACACGACATGTGCTCGGCAGACTTCAAGCGAAAGCCGACGTGGGTGTAGACCACGACCTACCTAAACACTCAAGTCTCTAGTCCAGGTTTATCGCCTATTCGGGTTCCATCCATGAGGAGATCCGGCCGGAGTTTCGCTCACAGCCCCAGACGATGTGAACAGGGTTCCGTGACACCAAACGGGCGCCCGGTATACCCGGCCACGTGCCTACCGCATCACAGCCCACCCCTACGGTCAGCGCTGTCCACGGCCTCCAGCATACTACAAACACCAGAAACTACTTGCAACTCCTGGATAGAGGACAAGGGTGAATAAGAAGTCGAGCGGGGTCATATTTCAGGGCCCAATGTATGGTAGTAGCTGAATCATGGATCACAAACACAGAACTCAGTTCCTGAGGACGGCTTCAATGAGACAACCCACCATGTACTCCTACATGGCCTCTCACCGACACCTTTTACCAAATCGTGTTCACACACTTAGCTCACACACAGTAGGACATGTTCACCCGCCTCTGATTCATCCCCGATGAATCAGACCTGACTCAACTCTAAGCAGTAGCAGGCATGACAAACAAACATGAATGAGTAGGCACAACAGGGCTCAAACAACTCCTACTCATGCTAGTGGGTTTCATCTATTTACTGTGGAATGACAGGTCATGCAAAGGATAAAGGGGTTCAGCTACCGCAGCAAGTAACAGATGAATCGATGTTGTCCTAATGCAGTAAAAGAGAGCAGGAGCGAGAGAGTGGGATTTTATCGGAATGAACAAGGGGGTTTTGCTTGCCTGGCACTTCTGAAGATAACATTGAGTCTTCATCAGTGTCAACGATCACATCATCGGTACACGTCTATCGAGAGGGGACAATTACCGGCAACACAGAAGGGAACACAATCAATGCAATGCACAATATGATGCATGATCATGACATGGCAAAATGAATGTGTGTTGGGCTAATGCAACTAAAACCAGATTAAATGGAGTTGGTTTGAACCCAAGATTCAAATTCAAACTCCATATGTGGATATTTAAATGCCCTTCACTTCATTTGCCCTAAACAGTAGTGATAAGTTGTTCTAACATGCATGGAAATGGTACAGATGGATTCCTTGAATTTTTCTGATAATTTTTCATATATAATTTATTTAATTTGGAGTTACGGTTAATTTTCTATGATTTTTAGAAGTTTTAGGTATTTTCTGGAATTTATAAATCATTTTTGATTTATTTTAATTCCAGAAACAAATATTGCATCAGCATGACGTATTAGTGACGTCAGCAGGTCAACGTGGCTGGTCCAGGTCAAACCTGGCCAGTGGGTCCCATCCGTCAGTGACTAACCTAACTAATCTAATTTAGTTAGTGGCCTGGGGCCCATTGTCAGTGTCTATTAAACTAACTAATATTTAGTTAACACTAATCCTAGCCTAATTAGCCGGGCGGGCCCGCAGGTCAGTGAGAGAGAGGGGGGGTCAAACCGGGCAGTGGGGTCAACCCACGCCGGTCATCGGGTCAGCGGTCGCCGGCGTTTAGCCGCCGGCGAGTCCAGACGCGGCGGAGGGCTCGGAAACGAGCCACATGGCATCGTTTCGGCCGTGGTTTGTTGCATTCGAACGCGCGCAGTGGCGCGCATCTAGTGGTGGCGGTGACAGGTGCTGGGGTGGCCGGAAAAGTGGTCGGCGACGAGGTTTGGCGGCGGCAGCAGCTCGGGCAATCCTGGGGTGGCGCTATAGAGCACTAGAAGAGAGACCGAAGGGCGCTGCGGGCTCCTGGGAGGGCGGCGAACATGGTGACGCGCTCAGGCGCACGCTGGGATGGCCCTGGCCACGGCAACGACTTGGCACGGCGGCGAGAAGCTCTCGGTCGCGGTGGGAGATGGGGCTAGGGGGCGAGAACGGAGGGGGCGAGCATAGGAGAAACAGCGGAGGCTCACAGTGGATCCATTCGAGGCGGGGACGAGGCCGGGGACGGTCCGGAGCCGGCGAATCGGGCGTCGGCGACCGGCGGGTCCGAGGAGGGGGAAAACATCGGGGCGGCGCTTCGGGGGCTCCTGGAGGGCGTGGCATCGGTGAGGTGGGTCGAGTACGGAGTGGCGGAGCTTGTGGGCTAGTCGGGAAAGCGAGGGAGGCCCGGTGGCC